>NC_064640.1:6625763-6928793 GCF_023864345.2 Schistocerca serialis cubense
GAAGCCTTGGCGAAGAATAGCTCAGTTCAGACATAATTTCCTCCTAAATCGTAGTGCGTTTGCTCACTAGTCAAGGATTGTCTTTTTTTAGATGATCTCAGACAAAATCTCTGCTGATATGCTGAGTATTGCCGCCGCCAGCATAGAATGAGAGACATCTTACATCTCAGCCCTGTTAACAATTCACAGCCGTGTCCAAGAACGACCGGTAATCCGAGACATTCTGGTTAATCGGGATCTGGTTCAGTATTCGTTGCATTTGTAGTTATGCTGCAGAGTGATGGCATACGTCGTAAGTTACACCAAATACATTTACTTCTCTACTCTGGTTATCTCAATAAAGGGTGTAGCAGTAGGTGCGTGTCTGTGGTACCACTACTGAGGACTTCTCCCTCTTCCAATAAGGATTGGAGAAACAGCAGCTTATCCAAGGTTTGTTTGGGGCGGGAGGGGGTGGACGGCAGGGGTGTAACACAATTCACTACTGGCTCCCCCCCCCTCCCCCAATCCCCGTCCTTCAGCCCCTAAACAAGACAGAAAAAAGGACACACCACGAAGTAACTATCCGAAAGGGACAGAAATCATTAGATGTGATGAATATGTACAGATAAATAAATCATTACAATTGCAGAAAAGGTGAATAATTTATTCAGGAAAATGAACTTCACAAATCGAGCAAGTCACTAAGGGTAGTGTCCACTTCTGGCCCTTATGTAGGTATTCGACTTTTCATTAATTTATGAAGTCGTTGGATGACCTTCCGAGGAATATCGTGCCGATTTCTGTCCATTTGGGGCACAAGATCGTCAAAATCTTGAGGGGTTGGAGGGACCTGCCCATAATGCCCCACACGTTGTCAATTAGGGAGAGATCTGGCGACCTTGTTGGCCAAAGCAAGGTACGGTGCGGAAAGCAGCAGTAGAAACTCTCGTCATGTGCAGACGGGCATCGTCTTGTTGAAAAGTAAGCCCGGGATGGCTTGCCATGGAGGGCAACGAAACGGAGCGTAAAATATCATCGACGTATCATTGTGTTGTAAGGGTGCCGCAGATGACAACCAAAAGGGTCCTATTAAGAAATGAAATGGCACTGCAGACCAGCACTCCTGTTTAGCGAGCTGTACCGTCCGGGGCGCCTCCAGACACATGTTCGCTGCTCATAGATACTCACATCGAAGCGAGTCTTACCTCTGAAGACAATTCTGCTCTAGTCAGTGATATTCCAGGCCGAAATGAGTACTTCGCTGCATTTTCATAACGGCGAATAATTTACAATTTCGCTAAATAAATTTACACCATATAAAACTGAAATATACTGCTAGCATTATGAGTATTTAAGTTAGCAACTATGATTGTAAACACAGGCCTGCAGTCTGTGTGTAGGCGAGCGTGTCAATGGTGAAGGTATACTGTTTCTCCGAATCGTTTGCGCCTAGTTTTGGGTAACTCATTATTTGTTATTTTTCTCTTAGTGAGCGGTTTTTCTCTTTTTGTCTTATTTAACTCAACGACCTACTGGTTGGACAAAAAAATTTAAAAAATATGAATTACTCGGTGTCCTATTCTTTGCCGAGTCCGCTGACGAACTTAGTAAATTTTGTTGTTGGCAATAGCTATTGGGAGACTGTTAATGGCAGAATATTTCTGGCTGTATGCAGGAGGAAGAACAGTTGTCTGTGCGACATTTCATTGTGTAACTGTGCCTCAATACTTAATATTTTCCTGCAATTAGTTACCTTTACTTTCGCAGTAAATTAAGTCACACGTGTGCTGTGTGATTTAGGTTGTACCGTTGTATTAGTAATTGACCGTAGTAATAACTTTATGATTAGTGTTCTCACAAATAGCCTGTTCAAGTCTTAAATGTAGCACTTGTTATTTGAATATAATGTGGACCACTAATACATTCGTATACAACATATTTTAGTAATAACACAATAAAACAGCCTTTACTGGTGCGACAAACGTAACTACCGCTCTTGCGCTCTTTCTCGATTTCCGGAAAGCTTTTGACACCGTTCCTCACAAGCGACTTCTAATGAAGCTGCGGACCTATGGGGTATCGTCCCAGTTGTGCGGCTGGATTCGTGATTTCCTGTCAGGAAGGTAGCAGTTCGTAGTAATAGACGGCAAATCATCGAGTAAAACTGAAATGATATCAGGTGTTCCCCAGGGAAGCGCCCTGGGACCTCTGCTGTTCCTGATCTATGTAAATGACCTGGGTGACAATCTGAGCAGTTCTCTTAGGTTGTTCGCAGATGATGCTGTAATTTGCCGTCTAGTAAGGTCATCCGAAGACCAGTATCAGTTGCAAAGCGATTTAGAAAAGGTTGCTGTATGGTGTGGCAGGTGGCAGTTGACGCTAAATAACGAAAAGTGTGAGGTGATCCACATGAGTTGCAAAAGAAATCCGTTGGAACTCGATTAAATAGTACAATTCTCAAGGCTGTCAATTCAACTAAGTACCTGGGCGTTAAAATTACGAACAACTTCAGTTGGGAAGACCACATAGATAATATTGTGGGGAAGGCGAGCCAAAGGTTGCGTTTCATTGGCAGGACACTTAGAAGACGCAACAAGTCCACTAAAGAAACAGCTTACACTACACTCGTTCGTCCTCTGTTAGAATATTGCTGCGCGGTGTGGGATCCTTACTAGGTGGGATTGACGGAGGACATCGAAAGGGTGCAAAAAAGGGCAGCTCGTTTTGTATTATCACGTAATAGGGGAGAGAGTGTGGTAGATGTGATACGCGAGTTGGGATGCAAGTCATTAAAGCAAAGACGTTTTTCGTCGCGGCGAGATCTATTTACGAAGTTTGTCACCAACTTTCTCTTCCAAATGCGAAAATATTTTGTTGAGCCCAACCTACATAGGTAGGAATGATCATCAAAATAAAATAAGAGAAATCAGAGCTCGAAAAGGAAGGTTTAGGTTTTCGTTTTTCCCGTGCGCTGTTCGGGAGTGGAATGGTAGAGAGATAGTATGATTGTGGTTCGATGAACCCTCTGCCAAGAACTTAAATGTGAATTGCAGAGTAATCATGTAGATGTAGATGCCTCTAAGCAGCTCCGCCGCTGATGACGAGAAAATACCTACTGACATCCATAGTTCGGAGAGATCAAATTAAGAAGAAAAACTGAAATAAAAATTATAAATTACATGCAGTGCACGAAACTTGTTTAAGACACGGGGTTTCAGTTAGCTGTTAATTGGATGAGTTGATTTCTTTAAACAATAGTGCTCTAACAGACGTTTCGGTACGTAGCTTTCAGAGGCGTATCACGGACACGGCAAACGCAGCAAAGTGGACAGGGGACCATTTACATTTTTGTTCCATAACAAATGCCTTCGATTCTTAAAAGTATCTCTTGCGGGTCACGCATTCGAGGCTTCTATGAAGCAGGTGATTCAGCTAAGCGACGTGCTTTCCTTTCAAGTCAGTTTTAATTAATTTATTTACTTCTGGACGCTAATGGCCATGGAACCGTAAATCGGTGGATCAATTCTTTGAACTACTTTATTAATGACTTACTTTTAACAAAAGCTGCCAGCCTCACTTTGACTATCAAGAGAACATGAGAATCTGACCACTCTGATATTAATATTCAACCTGCTGTAGCACTCCTTTTATATTCCAAAATCAAACCACTGGGCTGGAAACAAACAGCACGACCGGTTGCTATTTAACCTCCATCCCACTCCTTTCAATGTTCTTGAAAAAGAAAAAGTCTTAGAATACGAGTTCAGTGATACTCACACCAAAAGATACTGAAAAATAAAACACTCCAGCATCCACAGAAACAGTACAGTTTATATGTTCATGAAGGTACGCTGCTAAGTCCGTATCTTAGTCGAGCTGTAAGTTAACTAATAGTTCCCAACCTAACGCAAGGCCACCCACCTATGTTAAATCACCGTGTCCTCGACTTCGAAAGTCGTAACTGTCGAAGAGCAGTTACTAAAGTAAAGCTGCCGTAGTAAAAGACGAAGTTCATCTAAGAACCTCGGGAACTTCCAATTACACACCGAGCGCTGGCCCCATCGAAGCGGTCTTCTTCCCTCCACGAACGACTCCAACATCTTTTCCGACACAGAATACTGCTCGAAATTTGTTGAAAATTTGAGGTATTTTAGCCAGCCACCACTATGGCTATAGACTGGTTATTTATTTCTTGTCGGTATCCACATTTGTCCTGTCCCTCTACAGTTAATAACAGTCGACAACGTGGTGCCATCTGTCAGACTCAACCATAATCTAATTTTGTAAAGTAATGACGTAACAACACAAAAAATGTGCCTCCCCCCCCAACCCCATCGCTACCAGTTTCTTTAAATTTCTGTCTACGTGTTCGTTAAAATGCACAGCAAACCCGGCCCTAAATTGAATAAGAAAAGTTCTGTGTTAAGACGCGCAACAAGAGACACATTTTATTTCCCTAGAGTGGAAGATTAGGGTTTAACGTCGCGTCGACAACAAGGTATGACATTCGTTGTTGTAAGGAAATCTGCAAATGTTGCTTTCTCTGAATCCGCTGCAATATACAGTGTAGCAACGAGAATGCGAGGAGAACTAAATAGTCGTTTTTCTTTGAAACGAAGTTTTTTTTAGACAACAAATATTCATTTCGAAATTATTTGAAGATGCCCAAGGATCATTATCGATTTCTAATAAACACTGTGATGAGAAAAGGAGTTAAACCTTGCCAGAATTTATCGGTTACTCCAAACTTCATTGCAAATGTATTTTTAGAACATAAATATCATATTTTCCTGCGCTACACTTTCAGTCTTCAGCAGCATGTCTGGTCTTGAAAATACTGAGTAAGCGAAACTTTTATTTTGTTTCTAATTCCCCCGCTGTTATTTTGCGATGTGTACAATTTTAAAACACTTCGTATTTCGTTTACTGCTGTATTACGTTTGTTGTTGTTGAGAAAATACTTTTGTGAATAATCTTAACTTCAGATATCAAAAGACATGATTTTCCTTCCTATAGTTCAGGCACAACACTCACGTGATCTTCGCACCAGCCACCATAAGTTGTCAAGTGCATAGTTGCAGACTTACTTTTCCTTTCTGCTTGAAAGCCAACACGTCACTGAAGACTTCAGTCTCAATCGGAGACTCTCGTATGTCATAGGGTGCACCATATATAATTTATAGATATTAACACCCGTCACTTTTGAGTGTTGTTCATGTACAATAATTTACACATGTTTCTATGGTCTTCAAGAAGACTGGTTCGATTCAGCTCTCGATGTTACTCTATGCTTTGCAAGCCTCTTCATATCTGAATAACTACTGCAACCCACATCTTTCTGAAACTGCTTACTGTCTTCATCTCTTGGTCTCCTTCCACGACTTTTACCCCTAGCTCTTCCCTCCAATACTAAATTCGTGATCCCTTGATTTCTCAGAATGTGTCCTATCAACCGAACCTAATTTTAGTCAAGTTACTCTACAAATTGCTTTTTTCCCTAACTGTATTCACCACCTCGTCGTTGGTTACATTACCCACACGTCTAATGTTCAGCGTTCTCCTGTAGCACAACATTTCAAAAGCTTCTATTCACTTCTTGCCGGAACTGTCTATTCTCCATGCTTCACTTCCAGACAATGCTACACTCCAGGTAAATAACTTCAGAAATGACCTCGTAACACTTAAGTCTATATTCGATATTAACAAATTTCTCTTCTTCAGAAACGCTTTTCTTGCCATGGACAGTCTACGTTTTATATAAATTCTACTTCACCCATCATCAGTTTTTCCGCTGCCAAAATAAAAAAAAACTCTCATCTGCCGCTTTAAGTGTCTCGTTTCCCAATCTAATTCCCTCAGCTTCATCTGATTTAACTCGACTGCATTCCATTATCCTTGTATTGGTTTTGTTGATTTTTATCTTCTGTCGTCCTTTCAACACAACGTCCATTTCGTTCAGCTGCTCTCCCAAGTCCTTTGGTGTTTCTAGCAGAATTACGTCATTGACAAACCTCAGAGTTTTTATTTTTGAACCCTGAACTTTAATTCCTAGTCCAAATTTCTTTTGTTTCCTTTACTGCTTGCTCAATATACAAATTGAATATAATTGGGGACAGGCTACAACACCGTCTCGCTCCCCTCTCAATTACTGCTTCCTTTCCATGCACCTCTACTCTTATAACCGCCGTCTGGTTTCTGTACAAGTTGTAAATTGCTCTTCGCTCCCTGTATTTTACCCTTCAGAATTTCAAAACGAGAGTTCCAGTCAGCACTGTTAAAAGCTTTCTCTAAATCTGCAAATGCTATTGACGTATGCTTGCCTTTCCTTAACTTATCTTCTGAGACGAGTCGTAGGGTCAGTATTGCCTCGTGTGTTCCTACATTTCTCCAGAATCCGAACTGACCTTTCCTGTGACTAGCTTCTACCAGTTTATCCATCTTCTGTGAAGCATTAGTGGTAGTATTTTGAAACCATGACTTATTAAACCGATTATTCGATAATATTCACACTTGTCAGAAGCTGCTTTTTTTGGAATTGGAATTATAACATTGGTCTTTAAGTCTGAAGGTATTTCGCCTATGTCACACATCTTGCACATCAGATGGAAAAGTTTTGTCAAGGCTGGCTCTCCCAAGGCTATAAGTAGTTCTGACCGAATGCCGTCTACTCCTGAAGGCATGTTTCAACTTAGGTCTTCCAGTGCTCTGTTAAATCCTTCTCACAGTATCATATCTCCCATCTTCTCTTCAGCTACGTCCTCTTCAATTTCTATAATATTGCCTTCAAGTTCATCTCCATCGTATAGATGACTTATATACTCCTTCGAACTTTCGTCTTTCCCTTACATGCCTATGACTGATTTTCCATCTGAACTCTTGATATTCACACAGCTGCTTCTATTTTCTCTAAAGGCCTCTTTAATGTTCCTGAATGCGGTCTCTCTCTTTCCCCTAGTGAAACAAGCTTCTAAATCCTTACATTTGTCACATACCCATGCCTCCTTAGCAATTTTGCACTTCCTGTGTCTCATTTTTTAGACGTTTGTATTTCCTTTTGCCTGATTCATTTGCTACAAGAAATTTCATTGCTCAAGAAAGAAAATTATGATCTCCGATCAAAACAAGGTACGTGCTACACGCGGGACTCGGTGCAAAACATTTCGCCTGCTTCCAAAAACTGGAACAAAGCTACGTTTAAAAACAACCAAGCTACGTTTAAAAACAACAAACAAGAAGTGTTAAATCGTGTGAACAATGACCGAAACGTTAATTTCGTGCATGAAAACTCGTTTGAAGTACTCGCAATTGTAGACAGCGAGGGTAAAACGAGCCGTTACGAGTCGCTTGGGAAGAAAAGCATTCAAGATAGTAGGCCTAAAACCACTAGTGAACAGTCTAAACACATCAAAAAATCTCGAAACAGCGATAAAGTGTCGTATGAACTTCATGAGACAATACTGGCACAAAATGACCTTGAAGTACGTCACAAAATACCGATACAAACAGACACTCAAACGAAAAACATTGTAACAGATAACTCGCACAATAAAATACTCATGCTTTCAGATAGTCATGGCCGTGGAAAATTAAAGAGAAAACTAATAAAAGTTTGTGTAGCATAGTAAAACCTGGAGCCCCACTAGCGGAAATAATAAAAAGGACTGAATCTAGAGAGGTTAAAAATCTACACGATAAAGACTGTGTAATACTCATCGGAGGTTCAAACGATATATATAAAAATGAAACTGCAAATGCTACACGTTATCTTAAACAGTGTCTGACGAACCTCACGCATACAAATGTGATAATCGTGAATACACCACATCGGCACGATCTGGATAACCAATCATGTGTAAACACAGAAATACAAAAAGCCAACTATCAGTTTGCCAAAATCTGTAGACATTTTAAAAATGTTAAATGTGTTAATATAAATAATATAGGTCGTAGATTCCATACACAACATGGACTACACTTAAACAGTATTGGGAAAGAATATCTGGCGAACATGATAATGAAGGAATTAAAACTACTTCAAAACATCTTCAACACAAAAACAACTGTTATACCACTATCAGTAATAGAACATTCCACAGTACAAGAAAAATCAACAAAGGCAGTCATCTCGTCAGCAGCAGAACTGACATCAGCAGAACCTTCACCACCACCACCAACAATAAGAACAGGAGACACAGCAACAGTGGGACAGACAACAGCAAAGCCAACAACAGCAGTAGCACCAGAAACGACAGTACCAATGGAGAAGCCACCAGCTAAACCACACCCCATCAGAAGGAGCCAGAGGACAAGAAAGTACATCACTCCAAAGGAGAATTTTTTATGGTTCAGCACCAAGAGGAGAAAAAAACTGGGACAAACTGGCGCAAAGCATCAGTCACTGTCAACAAAATGCAAACAAAAGATACAGGCAAGGTAAGCTGTGCTCGTTTCTCAGTCTTTCATCAAAATATACAATCTATCAGAAACAAAGTGCAACAATTAGAAGTGGAACTACAAACTTTAAACAGTTCAGTCACTTGCATTACTGAACATTGGTGTGGAGGAACTGAAACAACATTAATAAATTTAAACTCATATATACTAGCATGTCATTATAGTAGAACCACCATTAGAGATGGTGGATCATGTATATATGTTAAGCAAGGAATTGTCTATAAAATTAGAAATGATATTAATTCTGTAAGTGAGGAAAAACACATAGAAATATCAGCCATAGAGATAAGCAAGACAGATGAGGCACAAAGGTTAACTATAATATGTATTTACCGTTCACCCAGTGGTGATATAGATACTTTCACTGCAAAACTAATCCAGATTCTAGACATGGCTTCGAATCCTAAAGGGAAGGTTCTCATTTGTGGAGACTTAAATATAAACACACAAAACCCAGATAGATTCTGTAACTCATTCTTGAATATATTGCGCTGTTGTAAGTTATCACCATTAGTTAACAGAGCCACGAGGATAGCCAAAAACTCATCATCAACAATTGATCACATCATCACAGACATAGATAAAGAAAGTTGTGAAATTATTGTAGATAACCTTGGCCTTTCTGATCACTCCTGTCAAATCCTAAAATTAAACATAAATATAGACAATACAACTAAAACATACACATACAGAAGGGTTTTCTCCAAACCAAACAGATCAGAATTTGCCAAGCAAATAAACAGTATAACTTGGGAAGAAGTGTATGCTGAAACTAGTGTAAATAAGAAATTTTCTAAATTCATGTCACTATTTAAACTCGGGTTTGATGAAGCATTCCCAAAGGTGCAAACTGCAGTACACTCACACAAAAGAAATACCTGGGTGACCAAAGGAATAAGGAAATCCTCTGCAACACTCAAACAACTGAACAGGTTAAAAAACTACCATAGTGATCCTGGTTTCCTAAACTACTACCACACATACAAAAGAATATACAGAAGAGTATTACGAGATGCAAAAAAAGCCCACAATGACAGTATTATAGAAAAGGCAGAAAATAAAATTAAAGCAGCCTGGACTGTTACCAAACAGGAAACAAACAGTAACAAATTAAAAACAGTAAACATTCAAATTAAACATAATGGTGCTATTATACATAACCCGAATACACTAGTAAATACTGTAAATGAGTACTTCAGCAGTGTTGCTACCAAGCTACAGCAAAAGTTTGGCAAAAAACAGCCTGAACAAAAATTGAACTATATGGATAACTCAATGTTACTGTTACCGACTTCTACAGAAGAAGTAAGGATGGTTGTGAAGAATCTAAAGAATAAAACATCAGCAGGTTTAGATGAAGTGCCAGTGTGCTTACTGAAGGACTGCATTGACAGCATACAACATCCTTTGGCACACATCATAAATGAATCTTTCACTGCAGGCTGCTTCCCAGAATACTTAAAATGTGCAAAAGTCCTGCCTCTATTTAAGAAAGGCGATCCGGAAAATATAGAAAACTATAGGCCCATCTCATTACTCTCATCCCTTTCCAAGGTAATATAAAATATAATGAAAAAGAGACTAATGGATTTCCTAAACAAGTACAACCTACTGTGTAAAGAACAGTTTGGTTTCAGGCCAGGAAGAAGCACAGGTACAGCAGTAGCTCACTTCACAAATTTAGTCTTAGAAGCACTTGACGAAGGTGAACATGTAACAGGCATATTCCTTGACCTCAGCAAAGCATTTGACACAGTAGACCACAAAATACTACTAAAGAAAATGGAGGCACTAGGAATAAGGGGAACAGTAAATAATTGGTTTCAATCGTACTTGGAAAATAGGGTACAGTGTGTAGAGATCTCACAAACGAAGTTCAGCAGATTGACAAAACACATTTCCAAACCAGAACATATTAACATAGGAGTCCCTCAGGGAAGTGTGTTAGGGCCAATACTCTTCTTAATGTATATCAATGATTTTCCCCAGAGTGTCAAATACGGGGAAGCAATACTATTTGCAGATGATAGCAGTATCCTTATCAGTGACGAGTCACCAGACAAATTGAGAGACAAAGCTGAAGAAACTCTCGATCATGTATGCAAGTGGGTAGTAAGCAACAAATTAACCCTCAATATTAAAAAAACAAACAGTATTAATTTCCACATAAATAAAAAACATAATAATATAGGCCTAAGAGTTAAAGATGAACTTACAGATTGTGTCACAAACACAAAATTCCTAGGAATGCATGTTGACTCACAGCTTAACTGGACTGACCATATTGCAGCACTAGAAAAGAAAATTGCTACTGCTTGCTATGTACTCCGGATAATTATGTCAGTGTGTAATAGTTCATGTGCTAAGACGACATACTTTGCATATGTGCATTCAATAATTAGTTATGGCATAACCTTCTGGGGTACAAATGTGCAGAACATACAAGCAATTTTCAAGCTCCAAAAGAGGGCAGTACGAATAATAACAAAAAGCAGCAAGAGAGCTCACTGTACCGATTTATTCAAAACCATGGGAATCTTGACAGTACCATGTGAATACATCTTTCAGACTGTGATATATATAAAGAAACACATTGACCAGTACACACAAAACAGGTCTATACACCAACACTGGACTAGATCCTGCCACCATTTGCATCTCATACGAAAAAACAAAACAAAAACCCAAAATAGTTTATTATTTAATGGATTAAAAATGTATAATAGACTTCCAGAGGAGATCAAAGCTGAAACTGGAATACATGCCTTTAGGAAAGCTGCAAAAAATTGTTTAGCAGATAAATGTTACTATACTGTCAAAGAATACTGTAAATGACATGTGTTCACCTCAATTCATGCAAGAGTACCTTTGTAAATTTATATTTATCTTTAATTAAGATTGGTATGTATTTGTTTTGTGTAATCCATGCAAGAATACATTTGTAAATTTATATTTATTTGTAACTAAGATTGGTCTGTATTTGTTTTGTGTACAAACGATTAAGTTGCACCATAGAAATATGTGCTACCAGAAGTACTATTATGTATATACTCATTCCATGTATACAGTTGACGACATCCATACAACACAAGTTGTCTACGGATGAATAAATAAATAAATAAATAAATGTTTTCCTTGAATCAGTTAAACTCATTATCTCCTGTGTTATCAAAGACTTTCTACTAGACCTTATCTTTTTACGTATTTGAAGCTCTGTTGCCTTCACTATTTCATCTCTTAAAGCTACCCATTTGTCTTCTACTGTATTCCTTTGACCTGTTCTAGTCAATCGATGCCTAATGCTCCTTTGAAACTCTCAATAACCTCTGGTTCCTTCAACTTATCCGGATACTATTTTCTTAATTTCTTACCTTTTTACATGTTCATCAGTTTTAATCTGCAGTTCATAACTATTAAATTGCTGTGAGAGTCAACACCTGGCCCTGGAAGTGTCTTGTCATTTAAAACCTCGTCATGAAATCGCGGACTTAATTAGAATGAAATTTTTCGGTGTCTCCAGGGATCTTTGACGTATACAGCCTTCTTTCGTGGTTCTTAAAGGAAGTGTTAGCGATGATTAAATTATGTTCTGTGCAAAATTCAACCACACGGCTTCCTCTTTCATTCCTTTCCCGCAGTCAGTATTAAAATGCTATTTTGCCTTCTGTTTATTTTCCTACTATCGAATTCCAATCCCCCAAAACAACTAAATTTTTGTCTCCCTTACCTGCCTGAATAATTTCTGTTATCTCATCATATATTTCTTTGGTCTCATCATCATCCACGGAGCTGGTTGTAATACAAACTTGTACTAATGTGGTACGTGTGAGCTTTGTGTCTATCTTGGCTACGATAATGCGTTTGCTATGGTGATCGTAGTAGCTTACCCGCATTCCTACTTTCTTATTCATTATTGAACTCACTCCTGGATTATCTATATCTGATTGCGTATTTATAAACCTGTATTCACCTGTCCAGAAGTTCTGTCATTCCTGCCACCGAAGTTCACTAATTCCCATTATACCTAACTGCAGCCCATTCGTATCCCTGTTTAAATTTTCTAACCCTCCTTCCCGATTAAGGGCTCTAACTTTCCTCTCTCTGCTCCGTAGAACGCCAGTTTTGTTTTGCCGGCCGTTGTAGCCGAGCGGTTCTAGGCGCTACAGTCTGGAACCGCGCGACCGATACGGTCGCAGGTTCGAATCCTGCCTCGGGCATGGATGTGTGTGATGTCCATAGGTTAGTTAGGTTTAAGTAGTTCAGAGTTCTAGGGGACTGATGACCTCTGAAGTTAAGTCCCATAGTGCTCAGAGCCATTTGAACCAGTTTTGTTTCTCGTGATGACGACATCCTCCTGAGTAGTGCCCGCCTAGATATACGAGTGGGGAATAGTTTTACCTGTGGAATATCTTATCCAAGAGGATGCCATCCTCATTTAACCATAGAGTAGAGCTGCATATTCTAGGGAAACATTACGGCTGTAGTTTCCCCTTGCTTTCACCCGGCCGCAGTTCCAGCTGAGCATGGCCGTTTAGGTTGATATTACAAGGCCAGATCATCCAGACTGCTCCTGCAACTACTGAAAAATCTGTTTCCCCTCTTCAGGAACCACACGTTTTTCTAGCCTGTCAACAGATACCCATCCGTTATGGTTGCACCCACGGTACGGTTATCTGTACCGCTGAGGCATGCAAGCCACCCTACCGATGGCAAGACCCATTGTTCATTTACACACACTAATAACAATGTTACTGCCAGCACAGAGAAGAAATTGAGTTTATTTACCACATGAGTAGTATAAGTTAGTAGTAAAATTCTGTCTACATTCACTACAATGTATATGTCCATTTCGTCTTGTGTCGTTTCGGTGTAGTTGGAGTCACTCCTACGGACTATGCCTTTCTTCATCTCTGTTTTTCTAATTCCGAATGTTGATACCTCGGAGTTGGAGGGTTTGTATGTGGTCTCGCACAACAGGTCTCCTTCGGCTCATTTCCGAAAAAAGGTCCTTCTAACGGTTGTCCACAGCAGAAAAACATTTTACTTGCTGGATTTAACAAGAAAAAAGAAACGTGGTAAACGTTTAGCCACATTTACAAATTAGTTTGTTATTTGAATATAAAATTAGTCGTCCCGACAACCCATCGTGCAAATGATCCATGGAATTTGAAACTAATTAACTAAATGTTCTAGTGGTTCATTTTACAGTGAGGAGGCAAGGAAACTGATACTCCTACCTAATGTCGTATAGTGCTCCCGCGAGAGCGCTAAAGTACCGCAACACGACGTGGCATGGACTCGACTAATATCTGGCGTAGTGCTGGAGGGAATTGACACCATGTATCCGGCATGGCTGACCATAAATCCGTAAGAGTACGAGAAGGTGGAGACCTCTTCTGAACAGCACGTTGCGAGGCATCCCAGATGTGCTCAATAATGTTCATGTCTGGGGAGTTTGGTGGCCAGAGGAAGTGTTTAAACTCAGAAGAGTGTTACTGGTCTCTGCAGCAATTCTGGACGTGTGGGGTATCGCATTGTCCTGCTAGAATTACCCAAGTCCGTTGATGTGCACAATGGACATGAATGGAAGCAGGTGATCAGACAGGATACTTACGTACGTGTCACCTGTCAGAATCGTATCTAGACGTATCAGGGGTCCCATATCACTCCAGCTGCACTCACCTCACACCATTACAGAGCCTCCACCAGCTTGAACAGTCTCCTGCTGACATGCAGCGTCCATGGATTCATAAGGCCGTCTCCATACCCGTACACGTCCATCCGCTCCACACAATTTGAAACGAATCTCGTCCGATCAGGCAACATGTTTCCAGTCATCAACAGTCCTATGTCGGAGTTGGCAGGCCCAGATGTAGCGTAAAACTTTGTCCGTGCAGTCATCAATGTTACACACGTGTGCTTTCGGCTCCGAAAGCCCATATCGATGATGTTTCATTGAATGGTTCGCACGCTGACATTTGTTGATGGCCCAGCAATGAAATCTGCAGTCATTTGCGGTCCACTGTGGTCCACTGGGGGCTGAAGCGCACAATAACCCTGGCTTCGGTGTGGCGAGGCGGTGGAGTGTGTGGACTGCTGTAGCCTGTTGTGGGGTTGTGAACCACTGAGGGCTACGGCGGGGACGAAGCCTCTCCGTCGTTTCTAGGTCCCCGGTTCAATATATTACAATACAGCGTGTAGAAGCATGCTTGACGATATATGGAAGTTTGGGTGTGGCCACGAGTCGCCTTCGGGTAGCCAAATGCTTTGCGAATTACTTGGGGTCGTTGTTTGCGCGATCTCCAGACCATTGGAATGGTTGTGAGAAGAGACTGACGATAAAGCACATGATGGATTCATGAGAGACATTAACAATAATTATAGTGTGTTTCACCCTCGCTGAACGAGAAGACACCCTCGACATCCCACTGTCTGGCTACTGTGGACGCTCCCAGAAGAAGATAAAAAGAAATATAACAAAAAGGTAAGGTGACCGTTAGCGATAACCGAAAAATCCGGATTCGAGTTCCGCTCCGGCATAAATTTTCATTGTCATCATTCAATTCTACAGCTGATGGTTGTCGATATTCACAATTGCGAATACACTGAGTATGTCTTTTTGAAGTTCACTCTCATGTGAAGTGCGCTTATTTATGAATCTACATAATACATTTTGTGTGTGACTACGTGGTACAATACAGACCAGTATATTTGATGAGGATACTTTGCCAAACAAAAAATTAAACTGCGCAGTGGAATATTAATACACTGCACCTTTGCAGTTTGTCCTTAACCGTCCGTACTACCCCATGTACGAAGCATGACACTGTAACAAAGAAGTGTAGAGAGAATGATCGCTAGTTCCACATCGCGCATGGCTTCCTGTAATCCGGTCTGGGATTCCGCCAAAGAGTGTTTTGGCCTGTATGCATTTCCGAGATTTTTATCACCCTGCCTAAAGAGCTTCCAAGCTCGGTGAGAAGATACATGCCACAGCCTTTGGTGACAGAGACCATTTTAAAAACTTCTCTTGATACTACTGAGTTAACTGATTTTGTGGCCAGACGAAGAACGGTAACATAATCGCTTTACTTGAACGGAGATGTTGCAAATCACTCCCACAATGGTACCTTTCAAAATGTACAGTAGATTAGTTCTAGAGAAATGACATTGTAATCAGTTCTGGAATAAGCAGACATTATTTTCTTGTACAGACAAGCAAGCAGAAATTGTAGGGAAGGTGACAAGTTTACACAGCCAACTACCCACGCAGGTTACATTATGCACACCATTTTAAGTGGGAATGCTGAAAAGTTGTGCTGGTGTACGCCTTCGCTAGCACACCGGTCGGTACTAGGAAACATTGTGTAGTAGGCGCTGAACTAGGCACGCCTATGGCAAGAGAAGACAAAGACACACCCCCAGGCCACGCGCCGATATCGTCCCCTTGGCAGCTCCGCCGCCATCCGAGCTGTCTCAATCTCTCATCTCAGTACCTCAGTACGTCGCATCTGGACTCCGTTCGCATTGCACCACAATACGTCGCACTGTGCTCTAGTCTTCCATAGTGATAGTCACCCGCTCTCACCTTAGCTAACTGTGAGGGAACATTAGTCACTCGATATAGTTGTGATATGGACACGGGCAAGATTCAAGAATTAGTACATGTTATTTGATTGCTGTTAACCACATAACTTCAGATTGGATGTCACTGAAGTTAAGTACGCAGTTGGGTCCTATAATAAAGTACATTTTAACAACGTGTGCATTTTGTGTTGTAGTGAGAGGAAACCTGCCACCCACTACCACACCACCCTCCTCTCACCCAGCCAAGAACCACAAAACATTACAAGAGGGCACACCCACAACAAAAGTAATGCCTCCGAATTTATTATGTGGAAACTCTTAAGACTTTTTAAGTGAAACATTCTTTATTAACATTCTGCATCGTTATTCTTCATGTCTACATATTTATTTCTCAAAAGTGTCACCCTGGCGACGAACACCTGTTGATAATCGTCACTATAGAATGTTTGACTTTTTTGAAGGAGATACAACCTCACCTCTGTTTGCACCGCTTCATCATTGTCAAAGTGAAGGTCTCGAAGTTGTTCCCTAAGTTTTGGAAACAGATGAAAGTCGGATTTAGCCAAGTCGAACTGTATGGATGATGATCGATGACAGTGAACCCAACGTGTCGGATTGTTGCAGATGTCGCAGCGCTCGTGTGTGGTCTGAAATTGGCATACTGAAAGAGAGGGTGCTCCATGTGTGAACGGACTCTTCGAATTCGAAACTCGATCACAGCAGGCTGTTTCTCACGGACCGTCATAGCTACAGTACACACCAGTATGTTACGCGCTGCAGTTCGATGTCCTCTAGCGGAAGAGGGTTGCTTCTTGCGTCGGCCAAGTAATATAATGACATGTAAACCTCAACCGATGTTCAGAACAGAATGAAAAAATTTGGAGGCATTACTTTTCAACACGTCCTCTGAAAGTGTTGTTAATAAAACTTCTCTATTTAAACTAGACTGAACTGCATGCGACTGCTTTAGTCTTTAATAAGACATGCATCTGACTGCGTATTTAACTGAACTGAACTTTATCTGACTGAGTGAAAATATTGTTGGAAAACTAATACTCAAAATACACATCTGACTGCATGAAAGTTTAGTGGTAAAAATAAATGAAAGTCACCAACCTGCATCCGACTGCGTCTGTGGACTTAGCTCGTGCACTCCTTCCCGTTTAGCCGATAATAAAACATATAGTCAACTCAGCCATTGTGCAATGGCATAAAATTGTCATTCTAGATAACTTTACTCATTTTGGCCATGTTTGTTACTTGATAAAAATTCTGTCCTGATCTGAATGATTTGCCAATTGTGCAATGGCATATAGATTATTTTACTCTAATAAATGAAATTATTAGCCTTACTCATGGTGTGGGGTGGGGTGGGTGGAATGATTGTTAAATATTTCTCTTATTTATTTAATGCTGTTGTTTGCCGTTCTCAACACTGGCTCTCTAAATACAATATTGGCAACCAGAAAGTGATTAGCAAAACGTGAAGCCTGTAATTAGAATTCCTAGTGCCCACTTCATCTGAGAAATACATTTATAGCTACAGCTTATAGCTCTGAGTAATTAGGAGATTGTCTGGGATTCATAATCAAAAACCATTCTCTCTCAAATGTTCACTATATTCTGAAAGTCACAGACCAAAAAGGAACCACACAATCCAACTACCAGAGCGGTTCAGAGTCTAATGCGCTGATGAAACTATAACTGTTCAAATTAAATGTTTAAGTGAATGCTCGCCATAATTTGATGATAATGTTCATCAAACGCCACGCTAAATAATGGTAGAATGTCTGTCCTGCGGCGGCACGTGAAAATACGACATACGCAAACTAAAGATAGATCATTAACGTCATCCCAAAATTAACACTTCACTCGAAAACGATTTCATTGTTACGCTTATCCCGAGTGTATCCCGAGTAACTTATTACTGCATCTGAGGCTGTTTATATCAATGATACCGACGCGACACGACTCCCGGCACAGGTGGTGCGCTAATCAGCGTCTGGAGAGAACTGGGGCCTTCCTTTTCTCGCGCAGCGTTCTTACATATAAAGCCACGGTGCGGACGGCCAAGGGAACGCCTAATCAAATCTGCTCTCCTGACTAGCCGCTGGGCTAGTAATGCACCACTTTAAGTTATCGAATAAATCATTGCTTCCTTTGCTGATGGCCGATGAAGCTTTCAAATTAATTGTGCAATCAGCACACAAGTAAGCAATCACAATAAAAGTCTGACATGGCTAAGTCAAATATTTTGGGCGATAGAATTAATTTAATTACACTACACGCAGTAGACGAGCTCTGAACTTGCTCTTTGGAGATACGCTATAGCTATAGTTTTATTGTTAATTTCCAGTTATTCTGTTGAAACTTCTCACATTTTTATGATTATTGCAGATCTTCCTTCTACTTAAATTTAAACATCCTAGTTTTATTTATTCGCCTACTTAATCTATCTTGCTTCCTTAATTTCTTAAGACAAAAACCAGAAAATCATGAATTTCAATTAAAATTTTAATTTGTGAGATCCAGAATACTGTTTCTACTAAATTATTATGCAAAAGGAATCTAAATATAAATTTTTAAGTTTCTAGCTCTTTTCTGTTGCGCCAATGATTTTTTCAGAAAAACATCCAAATTTCGAAAATGGTTGAAGTTATTGAACTGATATCCAACACATATTGATTTTGTATTACTCCTGACATGCTAGAAACATTTCGGGTTATTTACTTCATTTTAAAGTATTGTGCAATATTTATAAAGTCAGAGCTAGTTGCAGCGAACTAGGCTGGCACACAATGGAAAGACTGACGTGAATTTTATAAGGCGTGAGTACGCTGCTTCCCTACAATGGGAACTTTACTTTAATGTACCTTTTGGTTCAATGCAAGCACGGGATGCGGAGAACGACATAAGGTGTGAGATGAAACTCTAATTTTATCTAAAAAATATTTATTGTTCAAACTTTTCAGGCACATGTGAAAAACTAAAAAAAAAACTTCTATAGCATGGATTTACGAGAAAGTTTCACAAAAAGCTTATTGCATCAACAATGGGATTTCTATCTAGCTGTTACACATTATTTAACCAAAGAAAACTCATTTTATTAATTATTCTTTCTAATTTGCCAAGGTATGTGCCGAGTTTAGCTCAATATATAGCTTATTATGTGCGTAGCGCCAAATCTTACTTTGATGCTGTCACGACCCGGCTGCCTCCTGCAGGCATCTAGCTCCGACTCGAAACACGTCTGCTGTCTCTGCGCATCTCCTCACCACTACTCAAACTTTTACCGCGTGCACCTAGCTCTGTTAGCTGTCAAAGATCTTACTACTCGAAGATGTACTACTCGTCCAACCTTGCGGTTGGGAACTATCGACATTTTTCACTGGCTCTATCCTGATCGAATCTTAGCACAAACCTTTCACCCGGTATATCATCTTACCTCCGTTTAAAAGAAGTTGTATCGCAGTGGGACGACCGACTTGGAACAACTGCAAGCAGCAGCTCTTGGTCAGCTGGATGGGAAGCATTCAGTCAACATTCGGGAAACTGAACATGAAATGGCTGTCGGTATAGTACTATGATAAAATTTTTTGAGATAGCAGTTAGAACGCTACAATTGGAAGAACGTGAAGCTTTAACTCCTACTGACTCCGAACCTACCATCGTGCTCAGGTGCCGCAACGCTGTATGGTCAATCCTCGCTATTCTGCATAAGTACTTTTCTCAGCCGGAGCACGTTTCACCAGAGACATAATGCCCAATAGTCGTAGTAGACATGTATTGGCTGCTGAAAATCCCCACGAGCCATCAACACAGATATGCAGCGCAATTGTGGGCTGGCGTAGTAAGTGTTTGCTTTTGAGGCCAACATGTGCTTCCTCGTAGCAAACTGCCCCAGTGTAAATAGTGTTCCTGAGAGACATACAGGTACTGGAGTGTATCCCACGTCATACCAATGAATGGTTCCAACACTGGAGACCGTCAACTCACTCTGCACATGTTTTTCGTCAACACATGAGTCAGAACTCCGTTGAAAGATAGAAAGTAAACGAAGGTTAGGTTCTCACTCAGGTCGTTCAGCTTATCTGACTTTACTAGTTTCTTCCCGTGGCATCAGTGAAAGGTCTTGTGTGAGAGACAAGTGCCGTGACTGAAGACGATCTTATCTCAACAATTCTCGCTAGCTGTAACATTTCAACAACGCCATGGTTTTGCGAGCGGTTAAGACAGAACATTTGTGCTACGGTGTCATGAGTGCATAGAAACCGGGGGACACCACTTCGAGCAACAGTTGTGAATGTAACATCCGTACTTGGTGTGCAGATAAATTACAGTAACTGTGTCTATTTCGATATTTATCAACATCAGAAGATCTAAGGTAAATGAAAAATTTCCTAATTTCCTGGCATATACACTCCTGGAAATTGAAATTAGAACACCGTGAATTCATTGTCCCAGGAAGGGGAAACTTTATTGACACATTCCTGGGGTCAGATACATCACAAGATCACACTGACAGAACCACAGGCACATAGACACAGGCAACAGAGCATGCACAATGTCGGCACTAGTACAGTGTATATCCACCTTTAGCAGCAATGCAGGCTGCTATTCTCCCATGGAGACGATCGTAGAGATGCTGGATGTAGTCCTGTGGAACGGCTTGCCATGCCATTTCCACCTGGCGCCTCAGTTGGAGCAGCGTTCGTGCTGGACGTGCAGACCGCGTGAGACGACGCTTCATCCAGTCCCAAACGTGCTCAATGGGGGACAGATCCGGAGATCTTGCTGGCCAGGGTAGTTGACTTACACCTTCTAGAGCACGTTGGGTGGCACGGGATGCATGCGGACGTGCATTGTCCTGTTGGAACAGCAAGTTCCCTTGCCGGTCTAGGAATGGTAGAACGATGGGTTCGATGACGGTTTGGATGTACCGTGCACTATTCAGTGTCCCCTCGACGATCACCAGTGGTGTACGGCCAGTGTAAGAGATCGCTCCCTACACCATGATGCCGGGTGTTGGCCCTGTGTGCCTCGGTCGTATGCAGTCCTGATTGTGGCGCTCACCTGCACGGCGCCAAACACGCATACGACCATCATTGGCACCAAGGCAGAAGCGACTCTCATCGCTGAAGACGACACGTCTCCATTCGTCCCTCCATTCACGCCTGTCGCGACACCACTGGAGGCGGGCTGCACTATGTTGGGGCGAGAGCGGAAGACGGCCTAACGGTGTGCGGGACCGTAGCCCAGCTTCATGAAGACGGTTGCGAATGGTCCTCGCCGATACCCCAGGAGCAACAGTGTCCCTAATTTGCTGGGAAGTGGCGGTGCGGTCCCCTACGGCACTGCGTAGGATCCTACGGTCTTGGCGTGCATCCGTGCGTCGCTGCGGTCCGGTCCCAGGTCGACGGGCACGTGCACCTTCCGCCGACCACTGGCGACAACATCGATGTACTGTGGAGACCTCACGCCCCACGTGTTGAGCAATTCGGCGGTACGTCCACCCGGCCCCCCGCATGCCCACTATACGCCCTCGCTCAAAGTCCGTAAACTGCACATACGGTTCACGTCCACGCTGTCGCGGCATGCTACCAGTGTTAAAGACTGCGATGGAGCTCCGTATGCCACGGCAAACTGGCTGACACTGACGGCGGCGGTGCACAAATGCTGCGCAGCTAGCGCCATTCGACGGCCAACACCGCGGTTCCAGGTGTGTCCGCTGTGCCGTGCGTGTGATCATTGCTTGTACAGCCCTCTCGCAGTGTCCGGAGCAAGTATGGTGGGTCTGACACACCGGTGTCAATGTGTTCTTTTTTCCATTTCCAGGAGTGTAGATCATTAAAGTCATCCCAGAATTAACACTTCACTCGAAAACGATTTCATGGTTACGAATATCCCGAGTAACTTATTACAGCATCCTAGGCTGTTAATATCAACGATACCGCGACTACCGACACAGGTGGTGCGCAAATCAGCGTCTGGAGAGAACTGGGGCCTTGCTTCCTTGCGCAGGACGGCTAAGGGAACGCCTGATCAAATCGGCTCTCCCGACTAGCCGCTGGGCTAGTAAGGCACGACTTTAAGTTATTGAATAAATCATCGCTTCCTTTGGTGATGGCCGATGAAGCTCTCAATTTAAATGTGCAATCAGCACACAGGTAAGTAATCATAATAAAATATGTGACGTGGCTAAGTCTAATATTTTGGGCGAGAGAATTAATTTAATTACACCACACGCAGTAGACGAGCTCTGAACTTGACCTTTGGAGATACGCTATCGCTATAGATTTATAGTTATTCAATTGAAACTTCTCACATCTTTATAATTATAGCGGATATCCCTTCTACTTAAATTTAAACATCCTAGCCTTATTTATTCGCCTACTTAATCTATCTTGCTTCCTTAATTTTTAAGACAAAAACCAGAAAATTATGAATTTCAACTAAAATTTTAATTTGTGAGATCCAAAATACTGTTTCTACTAAATTATTATGAAAAAGGAATCTAAATATAAATTTTTAAGTCTCTATCTCTTTTCTGTTGCGCCAATGATTTTTACAGAAAAACGTCCAAATTTCGAAAAATGGTTAACGTTATTGAACTGATATTCAACACATATTGATTTAGTATTGCTCCTGACACGCTAGAAACGTTTCAGGTAATTTACTTGATTTTTAAAGTATTGCGCAACATTTATGACGCCAGAGCTAGTTACAGCAGACTAGGCTGGCACACAATGGAAAGACTGATGTGAATTTTATACTGCGTGAGTAGGCTGCTTCCCTACAACATTTTCCCAAAATTACACCAATGAATCGAAGACGACTATCCGCCTTCTCCACAACTGCCATTACATGCTTGTCCTACTTCATATCGCTCTGCAATGTTACGCCCAAATATTTAATCGACGTGACTGTGTCAAGAGCTACACTACTAATGGAGTATTCAAACGTTACAGGATTCTTTTTCCTATTCATCTGCATTAATTTACATGTATCTATATTTAGAGTCAGCTGCCATTCCTTACACCAATCACAAATCCTGTCCAAGTCATCTTGTATCCTCCTACAGTCACTCAACGACGACACCTTCCCGTAGACCACAGCATCATCAGCAAACAGCCGCACATTGCTAACCGCTCTATCCAAAATACCATTTATGTAGATAGAAAACAACAGCGGACCTACCACACTTCCCTGGGGCACTCCAGATTATACCCTCACCTCCGATGAACACTCACCATCGAGGACAACGTACCGGGTTCTATTACTTAAGAAGTCTTCGAGCCACTCACATACTTGGGGACCAATCCCATATGCTCGTATCTTAGTTAGGAGTCTGCAGTGGAGCACCGAGTCAAACGCTTTCCGGAAGCCAAGGAATATGGCATCCGTCTGATACCCTTCATCCATGGTTCGCAAGATATGTGAAAAAAGGGCGAGTTGCGTTTCGCAGGAGCGATGCTTTCCAAAGCCGTGCTGATGCATTGACAGCAACTTCTCTGTCTCAAGGAAATTCATTATATTCTAACTGAGAATATGTTCGAGAATCCTGCAACAAACCGATGTTAAGGATATTGGGCTGTAATTTGGAGGATCCGTCCTTATACCCTTCTTATACACAGGCGTCACCTGCGCTTTTTTCCAGTCGCTCGGGACTTTACGTTGGGCAAGAGATTCGCGATGAATGCAAGCTAAGTAAGGAGCCAATGCATTAGAGTACTCTCTGTAAAACCGAATTGGAATCCCATCAGGACCTGGCGATTTATTTATTTTCAACCCATTCAGCTGCTTCAAAACCCAATGGATGTCTATCACTATGTCCTCCATACGGGAATCTGTACGAGACTCAAACGACGGTATGTTTGTACGATCCTCCTGCGTGATAGATTTCTCAAATGCTAAATTTAAAATTTCAGCTTTCGTTTTGCTGTCTTCCGTTGCCAGACCAGACTGAGCAGTGAGTGACTGGATGGAAGCCTTCGATCCGCTTACCGATTTTACGTAAGACCAGAATTTCCTTGGATTTTCAGCATCGCTCTTTCTACAGCAGCACGAATCTCTATTAACTTTTGCTTGTCCTCATTCTCCCGATCTTTCTTGTACCGCGAGTGCAACTGGGGGCGCATACTTGTCCAATGCATGGTATGAGGGAACGTCGGCTCCTTGATAGGTGTATACTCTCGTTACCGAAATCCCAAAGCGCTTACTAATCATAATTTGATTCAGTACTATATCGTCAGGGTGATCATCTGGAAATCTGCTTGGTACTGACGTCTAGGTGGGAACTTCAAAGAGCTGTTCGTTACCTTCATCTTTCCCCCTTGATAAAGCCGTTCTCCTCGGTCATTATGTACTCCTTGTCTATATGGACCGGCTAGTCCTTCGAATATTCCTTCTCCAGTTTTAGAGTTAAAACCACCCATTATTAAGAGTATCTCATGTTCTTTTACCAATCTAAGCGGAATGATGAACTGAATGTCTCGGCACCTGTTTCAGTATCAATTTCACTTGTTAAGCACGCATCGCCGTCATTATACTCCTTAGGTACATCATCCGAACAGTCGAGCGTACACGACACCACACATTCCACTGACTCATCTTACTGAAACGGTAACATTTCGTCTGCCACTTCTTCCTCACTCTGCGAAATTTCTTGGGTTACTTTCTGACGAAATGTGAACTTTAGCAACTGTTGTTGTAGATATAATGCAATGTTTGCATTGTTTATCGTCGCCATTGCTCTGCTTTGTATCAAAACCACTAGCACTGTAGCACAGATGGTAGTTACTCGTCGTGTAAGCAGTCCAACTACGCTCCGTGGCCTCATGCTGTGCTCACCACTGGATTCCGCCAGTCCGGCACACTGTTGCCATTAGCAGCCCATATTTTGGTTGCATGATGAACAGCATATAGGATGTCGAATGCCGTAAGAACATCACTGACCTTTTGCGACCTCGCACTCAAGGGGTTCGTTTTTAGAGAAATCCGTGGGTAAACAGAGACTTCATACTGATAGTCGTATGGCGCGAGACACAGCTTCACATGACAATATCCATTGGCTTGTGGGAGCGTGAGCCCGGGATTTACAGCATTCTGACCCTTTGCTATAGCTGCTGCATCACGTGCTTGCGGCGCTGTGTATACGCTGGCAGAATATTGGGTTTTTCCGACAGCAGTTTGATCTCTGACCCACTGTCGATGTTAGCACGATGCAATGCTATTCATTCCCCCCCCCCCCCCTTAATCGCCACTTCAGACCGACATTTCTTAGGTGGTGGGAATGGTAGGTGAGGGATGCTAAAACATCTGCTCGGAGGTCTAGAGGCATATCAATATTGGGACGGCCAGAGGTAGTGTCAAGGTAGATGTTTCCAGTCGGTTTGCCGTCTGCGGACTGGGATGTAATACCAGCTCTGGTGTAATGAGTGAACTGGATGGAGGTATGGGATCCACTTCCTTGATTATCCACTGCTGCGTGAACGAGACCACAGGTCCCTGTGGCTTATAGAGAGAGCAAAAGATATACCGTTTGTGCGTCCAGGATATGATCGTGGGTGATCTGCGCCCCAGGACGGAGTTTTAATAGGATCCACGTCCGGAAATTTTGTTGGGCCTAAAGTCTCTCTGTGGGCTGAGCGAGGGGAGGGGTGGGGGCCGGAGGGCTGAGTGTTGTGCGTGTTGTTCTGATTGGATCTGTTAACTGTTCCGGACTAACCACTCTTGTCTGGTCACTATGTCAAAAACATGGGAGCTCTGTGGCCAACAGTGTTGCCGGCATAAACATCCTAGTCCAACCGGAGGTTTGAGCACAGGCGTGAGGGCCAATGCAGTAATAGGCTCGCAATGATTAAAAGTGTGTGATGTTTCGGCCGGACAGTGACCGTTCACTGGCGTGATTCTGCACGTTGCGAATAAGCTGTCAGGGCTTCCTTGAACAAAGACGTCGTCATTCCGTTATTTATGTGTATGTCGAAGGCTCTGACCAACAACTCCGCGTCTGAATTAAATTCTGGACTAAGGGGGACGGTTTTCTGGCGTCTGGTGCTATTGCACTGGCAGCACAGTTAAAGGGCAGATGAGGTAAGACGGCCGCTATGGACGAGCGATTCTAGGCGCTTCAGTCCGGAACCACGCGCCTGCTGTGGTCGCAGGTTCGAATCCTGCCTCGGGCATGGATGTGTGTGATGTCCTTAGGCTAGCTAGGTTTACGTAGTTCTAAGTCTAGGGGACTGATGACCTCATATGTTAAGTCCCATACTGCTTTGAGCGATTTCAACGAATTGCAAATGAGGTTAACAGTTGCTGTTGTCTGTCACATTAGTGCATGGTGAAACCACTACTGCAAAGATGGTCACAAAGTCATTTATGACAGCATTTATTCAGCAAGTACGTTGCTCCCTGAATTAGTTCTGTAAAATCGACATCACCCATTCCCATGATTCACCATGGGCGTTTAAATTTCTGCGCAGGTGTGGCATTCACAGACTGAATCAAAACATGCCACACCTGGGATTTCATATGAGAGATCACCTGTGCGATCATCACAGCACTTGCATGATGCAAAGACTGTGAATGGGAGGATGACCGTCTGGCATTTTCCTGCCCGGTAGCTAGTAGTTGAATGGCTTGAGCGAAGTTCAGCCGGTGAGACGAGAAGACGAAAGCCTTAAGCACCAGGCGAGTCCCTTTTAGCAAGTGCTCCCGCCACTCCAACAGTTAAGTCCGCCCAGTAGCTGCAGCTACTTCACGAGCGGTAGTGCGGAATTCTCCCAAAGTAGTTTGCATACCATCATCCAGGGCAACACAAGTATTGGGACAAGGTGGGCCTCACCCCAGTTTCCATTGTTGCCAGATGTATCCAAGATAGCGTTGATGACGTGATCGGACGGGAGCGAAGACTTGTTTACCGAGCGGAGATGCTCCGAGCTGGGCCGTGTGCATGGGTTCGTCGCTACCCTCACTCTAACTGCGGTCTGGTGAAGATGCTGCAGAAATCAATTCCAGAATAGTACAAACTGCTTTCTCCTTAGCTATTCTAATGGATCATGTGTGACATGTGGCTGACGCATTGCCGTGTGTACCTCCTTACCATCACAAGCACATCTAGCATACATTCTCAATGTTATACTGAAGCCACATTGCTATCTAAAATAAGAAGCAAGTCGAACTCTAGTGAACTGATTTTTCAGTCTGTCGGGCAACGCCTCAAAAGCTCCTATCTCTAACTTAGTTATGACGCTGAAGTCGCGACTTTACACCCAAGATGCGGTAGGGTGGGATGGAATACATTACGTAAATCAATGTTCATTTAGAGCAATGTGTCAAGTTTCATTACACATGAGATGGAAGTCCTCTCATGACCGACAGGTTTACTGTTAACGATCGCAAGTAGACAGTGCTTTAAACCGCATATAGAACACGTGGATGTATACAAGTAGAATGCAGCCAATGTCACGCGACTGATGCATCCGGACAGAACACTGGAAAAAAATTGACCTGCAGCAACTTCTCCTTCTCTAGAATCAATCAGTCAACCATTAAATCCTACTTTGGTACAGCTCTATCTCAATTGATCAGCCCGTCCACACTCTGTTATCCTTTAACGTAGATGCAAGTAAGTTTAGAGGTGAATGGTTCTCTGTCCTCCTGAAAACCATCAAATACAGTAGTCAACTCGCATGTATCACTGGTACCTCAACATACATACAGTATAGTACTGCCTCACAGAAAAAAAATTACTACCTCCCTGATTCCCTTCGTTTCGATGTCTGCATTTCCCCAGTTTCCTCCCGTTGTGGCGTACTTGTTCCCATGTACAAATTGTTCGGTGCAAACCAGAAGACAAGCAAGTACTTCCTCAATTTCACAGCATTTCTGTGTATATTGTGTCAATTTATAACTATTGTCTCGTCATTTTTCGCAGTTCTATCGATTTTGGGTCAGATCTATCCATACGATCACGACATAACATTTCGTTCTGTGTTCTAAAATAGCCTGTCAATGTAGCACAGCTGCTAACACCTAGCCCAAATGCACTGATCGGGAGGCATAATAGAGAACTGTACTCGACTGTATCCAGTCACCTCCACATTCTGAGAGCTTTTGCCTGTCTTCTGTATGTCTGTGTATATGCACGCCTCTCGGAAGGCGAAAGTATGTGTTTCAGTCGTAAGGAGGGTATCGATTTGGCTTGGAGTACTGTGATAGCAAAGGGAAGAGAATGTCAAGTCATGAGAAAGTAGTGATATTTCTATTTCCAGAGCCACTGCCGACAACAGGGTGTATTTCCGATACTTCGCTCATTGTCGAATGCCGTTCAATTGAGTCTGTGATCATAACATTTAATTGTACGTATAATGATAAAACATATATGTGACCGGTTTTCTGGAATAATTCCGTGTTTGTATGGCCTGTGGTGAGAATGATTCACGTTTCCCGTTAATGGCAGCAGCTGTCAGAATACAGAGGGCTGTTGGAGTGTAGGAATGTATCTGAGTTAACTTTGCCGTTCTCTAGATGATGACTTCACGGTCATTGCCTCTTTTGTCGCGTTGAAAAGCTTCTCGATGAATCTTCCTAACCTCGGTCATTGGCTCTTGGAAGGTAGGCGAGGGCCTTTGATCACATGTGATAATTGAGAAACACGTGAGCCGGTTGGGCGATGCCCTGATGGCTGAATCGACAGTTTCCGCTTATGTGGGGAGGGCGATGGCTCCTCCTGAACGTGTTGACTTGCAAGCGCCAGTCGTTGTCACTGCTGCTCTGCCTGCTGTTTGCCAGTGTGGAACTCTTCTAAACTAAACTAAGTTTTTCATTTATTTTCTAATTTCTACTTTACTTCACATTGATTTCACTAATTTATCTATATTGAGTACCACTCAACAATATTTATGGTCATTTGTATGATTTAATTGTCAGTGCAATATGGTGATCAGTGTGAAATAACCGTCTGCAGAAGGAAAAAAGGCGGACAGTGCTTTGATATCAGTGGTATCAGTAATTCAGCAGGTAAATTCGATAAGAGCCACTCATAATGCTCGATTCATTCACATCCTTTGTGCTGGGATATAGGAGCCTCTACATAGATCTGGGAATGTTCGTGTGTGTTGAGAGCAGGAAGCGTAACACGTAATGGACTGGGGTATCAAGTTAGGACCGCTGGGAAGAGTGCATTTGATGTTATTCTGCGCTATTTTCGTAAGCAGGTTACGTTAGGGCAAGAATTTCAATGCATACAAACTGAGACATCACGAAAACTCCTACAAAAACCCACGCTAAGTATTTCTGGGACACTATGCAGTTTAATAGAGTTCGACTTGCTTATTATTTTAGATAGCAATGTGGCTTTAGTATAACATTGAGAACGTTGCTAGTTGCTCTTGTGATGGTAAGTAGCTATGCGCAGCAATTTGTCAGCGACACGTCACGCATGGTCCATTAGAATTGCTCAGGAGAAAGCAGCTTGTGCTATTCACCAGACCACAGTTAGAGGGAGGGTAGCGAAAAACCCATGCGCACAGCCCAGCTTGACTGTCTGCACTCTGTAAATAAGCCTTCGTTCCCATCCGGCTGTGTCATCAATGACGCCTAGGCGATTATGTATTTGGATACGAATTTCTCTGGTGTCAAGTATGAAAGGGATGTCTCCACCTCATGCATGTGGGCATCTGTGCGTCGTTTGACAGCTAACGACTGCATCACTTGGCACTCTAGTGGACAGGGTGGAGGGGGGGGGGGGGGCGGTGCATGCATGCATTGATTGCATTACTTTGCGAGCAGGCCTGTAAGCTGTGCCATGCATTATTTGGACAGTTTACGATTACTGAGGGTGTCTGCACATCACTATCCTGCATTATTTAGGAATGATTTCGGAAAATTAGGAGTTGTTTGCATGTCTGCAGACTGTGTATTGTGTCGCCAAGTACATCAGGGTGAGTGTTTTGTGTCAGTGTGATAAATATACTCCATCCCTAATTAAAATGTCCCAAAATAAATAGAGTGCCCTCCTTCTTTACTCTGCCAAGCAGCCCAGCGCAGCCTGAATCATTTTCACGCCATTTTCCACCTACAGACCACCATCTGGGATTAAGTCACAGGAGGGATGACAGTACCCTCTGGTGGCAGTAGTGTGTACTAGGTCAGTTGGAGACTAGATCTCGTGGTGGAGACATTACTTGCAAAGTAAAAACTTACGTCTGTCATAAGCAGAGACACTTTCCCGCCATTTCGCCCCACCATCTTGGATGCCATCATGCACTGTGCACGTTTGTACACTGTAATACACGTTAGTGCTCGTTAGCCTGAAAACATGGGTTGGTAAGAGGATGTGTCAGTCGGATGAGGATGGTGATGGAGACTTAATAGCTATTTCCTTCCAAGTCCATGTGAGTGTGGTATTCGCAAAAATTCATTCCAAGTCCACAGTAGGGCATTCTGGTGGTGTCATATGTACTACGCCTTGTGGTGAACAGAGTGTATGACTCCATCTTGGATAACGGTCGTTGTGTCATCACCTGACATCACAGTAGCGCCCTCTAGTGCCATGTATTAAGTCAGTTTGAGTCCAGACATCATGGCGAACACACTGTTTGCCGCCATCTGGGATTACGTCACATATGAGATCGCCCTCTGGTGGTGGCGATGTGTACTAAGTCAGTTGGAGTCCGGAACTCGTGATGAACACACTGGATGGCCATACTGCATGAAAATGATTAAAAAAAAGGCTTATGTCCAAGTCCTTTTCCCAAGAATTCTTGCAATGAGGTGGCAGTCAGGTGACTGAGGTTAGTACAAGTGTCCTTTCTTTAGCGCCATTTTCTTAGCTTAGTAGAGATATGCGAATTGACACATGTTTACCGCCAAAATTCAAACTTGCTGTCAGTTCATAGGAAGAAGTGGTGGTTAGGTGACTTAGTTTGGTGGAGGTAGGCCAAGTGAGCTATCTTCCTGCGATTTTCTTAGCGTAGTAGAGATAACTTCAGTGTGATGCATTATCCTGTTGGAATTTGAACTTCCTGCCGATTTTCTGGGGCAGGTGGTGGTCTGGCGACTGAGGTTAGTGGAGGTAGGCCAAGTGACCTATCTTCCCACGACTTTCTTAGCGTAGTAGCGATACCCCAAGTGACCTTTGTTTTCCACCAAAATTCAAACTTGGTGCCAGTTTGTAGGAAAAGGTGGCGGTCAGGTGTCTTAGATTAGTGCACGTAGGCCAAGTGACCTGTCTTCACACTATTTTATTAGGTTGATAGTGAAACCCCAAGTGATCTTAGTTTACCGCCAAAATTCAAACTAGGCATGAGTCCATAGGAGGAAGTGATAGTCGGGTGACTTAGGTTAGTGGAGGTAGGCCAAGTGACCTATCTTCCCGCAATTTTCATTGCATAGTAGAGGTCACTGTGGTGTGATGCATTATCCTGTTGGAATTTGAACTTCCCACCAATTTTCTTTGGGAGGGAGAGAGGCACTTTCCCACCAAAATTCAAACTTCCCGAGAAAATCTGGCATCCTGAATGACGTCATGGCGGCCATATTGGATGACGTCATTGGCTGTTGCCAAGTCTATGCGGCGCCATCTTGGGTGACGTCATCGCCGCCATCTTGGGTACATCTGGCAGCAATGGAAACTGGTGTGAGGCCCATCTTGCCCCAATACTAACACACAATACTCTCGCGCATCGATGTCCGCGTCTGGCGCACGGTACAATAGGCAAAGTGTCGGAGTTCGCAATGTGACGATAACGTATTTATTCATTACAATTGCTTGGAAATAGCTCCCACCACTGCAGACCCTACACTGTTTTGTCTGGGAGCTTCTTCTGGGGACTGAAGAACGAGATCAGTGGCTTATGATTTGATGCGATATTGTGCACTACGGGAATACATTAACCCTTTTTATGCTATAAATAATTTACAAGACCTCCTTTTCGCCGGCCATTGTGGCCGAGCGGTTCTAGGCGCTACAGTCTGGAACCGCGTGGCCGTTTCGGTCGCATGTTCAAATCCTGCCTCGGGTATAGATTTGTGTGATGTCCTTAGGTTAGTTAGGTTTAAGTAGTTCTAAGTTCTAGGGCACTGATGACCTCAGAAATTAAGTCCCATAGTTCTCAGAGCCATTTGAACCAATTTGGAACCTCCTTTTCGACCTGAAAACAGTTTGCAGTGCCACTGTCAGTGCTTTAGATGTGAACTCCATCAGATGTTCCGTGTCGTCAGAAATCTTGTGGTGCAGAGCGGTGTTAATACCACATTGACGCACATCAGTAGCTGAAGTTAAGAACATGCCTGGCGTGATGGTTGTCGAGCAGGGAGCTTTGCTGGTAGGTGTCAGTTTATTCAAATTCTGCACCGTTTTGTGGAGTCTATAAAGGCTACAGAATTTGAGACTCTTTAGGTGCAAATTTTCCGTAACTGTTCTTTACCCAATAAAAGATTGAAGTTTATTTAGATTTATAGGTACACATTATCTAATTATAGATATCATATCTAATTATAGTTATTATATGAATAAGGTTGCTGGTGATGAAAATATGATCTAGGTAATTAAGGCTAGCACAGAAAAACACCACGTGTCGATCTGGCAGTCCAAACGTTTTTGGGTATACAGCAGGCATAGTTAACCTGGTTTCTGTTATCCACTAGTGGTCGTTCCGGCATTCATGGTGGGTGCTAGATGCTAAGGAATTTAAAAACATTTACATTAGATTTTCATAAAATTTTGATGTAAAGAATTTGGTAAGTAATTGTTATTACGTGCTGTAGGTTGTTGTAACTCTACTTTATAAATGATATGAGTTAAAGTTACTTCCCTACTTTATAAACCACCATTACTGTTGATCTGGTTGGAGGTAAGAGACTTTTACTTCTAAGTGAGATACAAAAGTGGGCGTTAGGTAAAAAAGGTCGACTACCTCTGGTATACAGTATTAAAAGGTTTTGTATGTGGTGTTCCCGTGTATTCCCCATTATAATAATTTTGTCCTGGTAGTTTACACACAAAGGAATATCTTGTATAAAATTCTGTAAGTAACGTTGGAGTATGGCTGGCGCACTAGCTATGCCAAAAGGTAATCAATAATAATGGTACATGCCAAAAAGGCGTAGAAGTTACCAAGATCCTTCGCGTTTCCTCATCTGAAAGCAACTGTAAGTAAGCATCAAGAGATCAGTTTTAGAAAAATACTGGCCGCCATTTAGTTTAGCTAGTAATTCTTCCCAGGGCATGACAGAATACAGGTCAATTTGAAATTGCATTAATAATTATCTCAAAATTATCACAGATCTGTACTTTATTGTGCGATTTTTTGACTACAACCATGAGCACAGCCTACTGACTTGCTGCCACGGCCACAATGACACCTAAATCATACAACTATGTAGCTCTGCTTGAACTCAATCTCACAAAATGAATGGGTCTGAGCGCGACAGAAGCGAGTCTGAGGCAGATTGTTTTAACGATATATGAGCCTGAACATTTGTGGCTCAGCAGGGTTACTGTTCAAATAACTGCTCGTTTTGTGTATTCTGACCAGTTTACAGCTAAAAACGTTAATCTATGTCCAACGTTTAACCACCTTGCTTGTGTACAGAGTGGGCCCATATTTCAGTTTTATGGCCTCCATAATCCGTCTCTTCTTTTTGTGGCCGCTGAAGTGCCGTTGAGCCGATGTAACGTGTCCAGGTTTATCAGGGACATGGTGACTCCAGTGTCAGTTGGTAACTGCACTTGCTGATTAATGCGATCATCGTCTTGTTTGGAGTTCCATCGGCTGCGGGCACCGATGTGATATTGTGCAGAAGGAGCGTACGCCATGATGTTGGCTCTTTTTTTACGAAGACACGCGGAAGATAGATGTCCATACTTGTTGCAAGAATAACACATGGCACAATGGCGCGGGAGGTGACGTCGCACGGCAAAGGCGTTACCTTTACGAGCAAGCACTTGCGCTGGAGGCAGATCCTCGCTCTCAAACTCAGCTTCGGAAACATTGTCCGATGAAGTGAAGGGAGTATACAAAACGAAACTATGTCTTCACCTACCACGCGTCGCCAGAATACTATTGCGACGGTGGACTCTGAGAAAAGGAAGGTGTTTTTTTTTCACCTGCTGATTGTTGATTACAGTGTCGTCTATTGGAAACGCCAGCTACCGCTACATTGTTCTCAAAAACTGGCTGCTGGAGGAAGAAAGTAAAGTACTATGATGGGTTCGATGTGTGATACTGTGGTATCGTCCAAAGACCACGGTGCCATACCAAAGTCGGCAACGCGGATCGGTACCATGGACATTAGTATGTCTCGCTGAATCCACAACATTGAATGGAAGGCGCTCCATAAGACACGTCCTGTCTGTCAGCACCAGCATCATCTCATGGGGGTCGATACAGAGCCGAGTATGGACTCGCTCATCCCACTTCGTGCCCTCTAATGAAACAGTCAACATCCTCAAGTTAGAACAACAGTGCTATTCAAGTCTCAAATAGAAATTTACTTTCGCAAATGTTCAACTTTAACTTCAAAAGAAGGCATCTAATGACGCTTTACTGTTCAAAGACAGTTGTAATTATTCGACACATTCGCACGGCAATGGACTGTATAAAGTTAAGTAATTTTTTTATAACTCTTGCAATAAAGTGAACTAACGTATCATATGTTGTAGCCGTCTCCAGAGCGATCAAGGAACCACAGTTATGACAGGACTATTGTAGTTACGCCAGGTCATTATAGATACAACCTGAAAGTGTAGCAGAAAACGTCGCAAATAATTTGGCCATTACTCGTCAGATTCCTCTAAACTAGGGAAGGATGTGGAGCTGCGACATTGTGGCCGTCGGCGTCTGTTGTTGCTGCTGGAGTAATTAGTTCAACTGATTCCGCTGTGTTTTTTGCTGTTGTTGGAAACAGATCAGCTGATTACCGTGTGGCTTCAGCTGTTTCTAAAGTTCCACGAAATCTCGATCCTTTACTAGTGAACAGTCAATACGCTGAAGAGTAAGCTACTCGTTGCTTATGTTCGTATCGTACTCTAATACCAAAATACGGAAGTCTGGTAACGTGGCCGATACAATTCAGCTGAGATGACACACAGAAAAAAAAAATGGTTCAAATGGTTCTGAGCACTATGGGACTCAACCGCAGAGGTCATTAGTCCCCTAGAACTTAGAACTAGTTAAACCTAACTAACCTAAGGACATCACAAACATCCATGCCCGAGGCAGGATTCGAACCTTGCGGTTCCAGACTGCAGCGCCTTTAACCGCACGGCCACTTCGGCCGGCCGACACACAGCACTTGGTCCGCGAACAGTAGGGCTCACGAAGAGAACACCTCTTTGAAGCAAAGCAGTTGAAATAGTCGTCGTGAGCCATAAGCACACAAGTCCGATACATTTTTCCAGAGAAATCTGTGAGCTGTCAGAATCGTTATATTGGTAGTCGTACGGCGCGAGACGTATAGCTTCATTCGACAACAGCAATTGGCTCGCGGTCGCAGGATTTATAGCGTGCTGGTGAGCCGCTATCACGGTCGCGTCACATGCGTGCGGTGGTGTTCCCGTACCGTCGACTGTGGCATTTATTCGTCAGCTGGTAGGTCTCTGACCCCTGTCGAGGTCGACATGTTACGATAGTACAGCACCAAATGCTACTTTCACACCTAACAATTCCTCCAGTTGTCAGTGTCACTCTACTGTTTATTTGCCAGGTCTTCTTCAATTTATTGAAGTAACTGAGAGCGTATTTCATAAGACCTTACTTCGTTCACTAGCCGGCAGTGAAATACTGTTAGGAACACCTTTAAAAAGTCAAGGAACACGTTTCCACACTGAGCATCACTTTTGAGTTTCATACGATCGCTGCTTGCAGAATCCGTGTTGCTTGCCGCAGAGAAGATCTTCGGTGGTCAATAACTTCATAATACGCCATTCTTAAAACATCTATGCATATAAGAAAAATGGATTTTGTGTGTGTGTGTGTGTGTGTGTGTGTGTGTGTGTGTGTGTTCCACGTCTCCTCCTAAGGCGCTGGAGTGATTTGAGCCAAACTTGGTTCAGATATCCTGTACTATTAGACAATTGCTGTGAGGGAAAAAACCACCTACGTAACATAGTTCAGGAGGTATGACATCGTAAACAATGAGCTGTGTGCAAAACTGCAGCATCAAGCATAATGCTTAAATATATTACTGCTATGCTACTAACTGCAATCACAATATATTTCGCAGACAATATCCACATACGCCGCTATAGATACCTGTACAAATACATCATTGTACGCCACATATTTCAAGAGAGATTGTGTTATAAACACTGAGATGCGTGAAAAATTGCTGCATCATGCATCAAGTTTTAATATATTTATTCTTTACTGCTCTATACATTCGCACGTTATAGTCAAATTAGCCGGCCGGTGTGGCCGTGCGGTTCTAGGCGCTTCAGTGTGGAACCGCGTGACCGCTACGGTCGCAGGTTCGAATCCTATCTCGGGCACGGATGTGTGTGATGTCCTTGGGTTAGTTAGGTTTAAGTAGTTGTAAGCTCTAGGGCACTGATGACCACAGATGCTAAGTCCCGTAGTTCTCAGAGCCATTTGAACCATTTTTATAGTCAAATTAAGGGAATCACTGACAACTGGCAGCTCTTTTGGCAGCCTTCAACTGCGAAGCGCAAATGACTGTAGGCGAAAACAGTTGCTGCGTACGGAGATACGAACAGGCGTTGCCATGGAGGAGTTCACAAAATCGCGTTGTGGCACGCGAAGCAGCTGCACCCAACGTACGGAAACTGTCGGGGATCATGTTTCTTAATTTGCACACTGCTCTTATACATTTGTACGTTATGCATATTTCCTTCTACGACTGTTTCATAACTTCAAAGGTGTTTCCACGGAATATATGGAAATGGAATTCTTTTCGATACTTCACTACAAACAGAGTGTATCCTTTGTTTTCGTGTACGATAGAAAAGTGACAACATCAATACCCGGTCAGTGCTGTGTTTGTCAGCTACTATTATGTAAGTATACAACAAATAATAATGCGCATCTGATTATCAACCGCCAGGATAGTTGCAAGTGTCAGCTGTGCACTTCAGGAATTCGGGCAGGCGCTCCGCTCACGGATCGAACACAGCCCGTGGATTAACGATGGGGGCCAGTGTGCCGGGCAGGCTGGATGTGGTTTATAGGTGGCTCACCACAGCCCCCTAGGGCAGTACTGTCCCACCTCAGTTACACGCTCTGTAAATATTCAGAAAACACTCGGAAACTTTCACACGGATAACACTACACGCACACAGCTTGAGTAGACAAATTCTGTCCCGGGGGTGAAAGGGGTGGAGACAGGAATGGCATCCGGCCATCTACTAAGATTAACAGTACCAAATCCGATGTAACCGTATCGACCCCGTGTAGGTAGGGGAAAAAGGAGAAGTACTGTCTAACGATCCATCAGGTGAAAATGTGAAATGACACAGGTTGCCACCTTGTAGCTTTGCATACGCGCGTACGGCTGCACGCTAAAAGATTAAAAAGAGAAGCGGCTGTACGCACGCATGCTTTTGTGGCGGCAAAACGCATACAAGAGCCCGCGTGTATTTGACAGCGGAGGGGCTTGCTGGCATCACCAGGCTCGCCACGAAGTGGCGGCAAGACTCAGCAGACGCCGAGAGTGGGAGAAATCCACGGCTGCAGAAGAGCTTTGGCTCAGCAGCTGGAAAAACCTAATGTGCGTAGCCGTTGGCGAAAAGCGGGGAAAGAGTGGTCCGCCACTGTGGAAATGAATACGAACAATGACCACTAAAGAGATATAAATTCAATAAAAACTGATCCTAGACGGTCACAGAAAAACCCAAGTGGTATTTAAGACATAAACTTTAAAAATGAAGTCTCAAAATTGATATGCCCCAGACGCCTCGTGCGATTTTTAACGTAAGTGTCCACAGAAAGAGCTCTTGGAGCTTTGTCTGATCATACCAGTAGATTTTTTGTAAATATTATATTTTCTAAACTACGTGTCATAATATGCATCCCGAGCACAAAAAGGCAAATTTTACTCCAAATGATTAATAATGAAATGAAAGTAGCGGCAGCATGTCAATTTAGACTTAAGTTTTTCTGTATAATTGTATTTAGTTCTATTTGTTTCTGATTTATTAATGACAAAATAGCCTAAAGTAGAGTACATAGAAAACTTTGATTTTGAGCAAACTAGTGAACTCAGAATGAATAAGGAAAGTAGCGGAAACCTGAGGAAACTTCTATATTATTCCATATATCATACATACGTTCAGTGTAAGATTAATAGTTTTAAGTGTGTGTGTAAAATGCTTGTATGAGAATTTTCGCAAGCGCAGTACGTTGGAATAAAAGAGCGGCTACCATCTTCTCCTGGGTCATTCGTTTGCCAGGGCCGAAGGAGTAAACGTACGTACGAGCGGCGATAGGGTTGCTTTTCTGTAGTGTTCAGAAATTTTAGAAGTACGACTCACGGACTTGTAATATTCGCGCTTGCCGGCCCGAATACCTAGAAAAATTTATGATCGTATTGTCGTGTAGACTTAGGAAGATTTCGCCAAGTTTGCGAAAATGCGGACTTAGAATAATTGAGTCGAGGTGAAAAGGATTGAATTACGAAACATTTTCGCGGGTTTGTAAGCGTTTTGGACTTGTGATCTCTACTGTCTTGTGCTCGTTAATTAACGTGGTATACTGCCCTGATTTTTTAATGTAAAAGCTTTAGTGCTGTCGTTACGACGGTTCCACTTAAAAACGGGACAGTAAACTTCGACTTATTTAACACAAACCTTTTCTGAGTTGTGAACATCATTAATTTTTCACAGCACAGTAAAATCCGGTCACATATTTTCTTTATAAGTGAACTATTGTGTAATGATCAGGGCATTGCGACTAATGCGTTGGTTGGCCCCTAGACGTCAAACATAATTAAACAATCAACGCATTGTGAAAGCCAACAACCATTTAAATCGGTAAATCTTCATCTCATTCTATGCAGTTAATGGTTCGTCTTCTCTGATATAAAGTTGTAGCGAAGAAATGTACAGTGTCATCGCAATTGCTTCTTGCAATCTATTCGTAGTTAGTTTTCTTTGTTTAAGTACCATTGTGTTAGTACCAGGTGAAGAAAAAATCAATTCAAGTTTTCTGTGTGATTTAAATTTTAATATCTGAGTAGAAACCAGTCTTTTACTTCGAATATCTACTTTTTCGCTCCGTGCATGGAGCATCTGAGACTATAATTTTATGTAATCTCAGTTTTGTTAATAAATGTAGAAGTCGATTGGTATGCCGTTTCTGAAATAAGTAACTACGGAATTGAAAATCTTGTAATTTCATTAAACGTTCAGCGAGAATAGTTGTTTCGAAGATGTTTTACAATAAAGCTACTGCAGCATGGAATACAGTGTTAATTTCATTATGCAGTTGATCCTGTGCTACAATCAGGGATAGAGATTTGAGTCTGCTCCCTCAGAGAAAATATACTAAATCTAGATGTAGTATACGTGCTATACAAGGATTGTGTAGGTTACTGAACTGTACTGAATTGCAAATCAACTTTTACTTTCATTAGAAAGGTGGTTGCATGTAGCAACATGCTGCGGTTAAAAGGCTATTTCGAAAGAGATTCCCAATCAAAGAAACACAAACTGTGCAGTTACGAGGGCAGTGCAAATGTTTCTTCGAAGGTTTCTATAGAACCTTTGCAGTAAGGTCTCACGTTCTGCAGCTTGTACGTCTGCATTTACCTCTACGGACATTTACCAGCATTATGCAGGACGACGGTTGAGATCTCCGTACAGCCATCCAGATTTAGTTTCCCCTTTATTCCCCTAAATCGCTTACGAGAAATGCCGAGATGGTTCATTTGGAAAGGCACGGCCTACTTTCTCCCGCATTCGTGTTCCTCCGAGATGATGCCTCATAGTCGACAGGTTGTTAAACCTTAATATTTGTTCCTTCTATTTCTACGTCTACATTATTTTCGAGAAAGCACTTTCGGTGTATGGTGGTGGGTAAATTCGGAAACCAGTAACGTTTTGCCCTTTCCTGTCTAAACGACGGTGCGACCCTCCATACAAGGTGTAATATCTCAGTTTCCCTCGTCGCGGTCATATCTCGAAATTTGTTTGACTAATATATGTTGTCCGACTTTCCTCGGAACTGAGCGATTTTATTTATTTATTAGTTGCACATTGATTTACCTAAATAAATGCTTCAACGTCCGTCCGATGATCGGAATGGCAGTAGTATCATGAAGTACGTGGTACTAGGTGAAGTGGCTGTGCGTGTTGCAGGACGCGCTGCTGCGCCGGCTCGGCCACAACGCGTTCCCATTCACCATGGAAATGACGGCGATGGCGCCACCCAGCGTGCAGCTGGTGCCCGCCAAGGAGTACACCGGCGCGCCCATCGGCACCAGCTACGATGTCCGCGTCTACGTCGGTAAGTCTCACATCTGCCACTACTGTCGATGTTATAAGCGTACCTCTCCGATTATCAGTATTATTACGCAATATTTTCGGATGTACGATAATAATGAACATGTAGCGGTTGGGCTTTCACGTTGCGGAATAATAATGAGCACATTGAAAACTACTGTAGTATATTGCGCTGCCTGTGGGAAGTGTTCACAATAGCCTTGCCAGTCTCCTAGGCGTTACAGTTTCTCTGCATACTAGTGTTTTGTGTTCCACGTTGTTGGTGTGAAGAAAATGAGTTCCAGTTAAGAAAAAGGATTGTTCTTCCAAAACGTACAGAGACGTATATATCGTTGTAGGCATTGTGCGATGTCAGGACAGAAGAGTAAAAACATAGACATATTAAGAATGAATCATACGAGTGGGTGCTCATAAAATATGTGGAACTGTACCCTATAGCCACAAAGGAAGGTAATTTAAAAAAAGAATTAATGCAAAGTTATGTATGAAAGTATATTATATATTTATGTGTGTACATATATTTTTTATCCGAATGTAACCCTCTGGTGCACCTATCTTAGCACTACACGTTTCTACAACTATGTCACTTGAAGTGATATAGCACTTGTAAATTTCAAGTATTCGAAAGAATAGCTACTAGCACGGTATCATAATCTAATAGATAAGCGCTGACTTAGTGGAAATGAGTCACTGATGATAGAGTTTTGTTTACTGGCCATGTTGTTCTTGTGGTCTTGAGTCCGCAGATTAGCTTGATACAGCCGTTCACCAACTCCGTCACGTGCAAGCCTCTTCATGGCTGAACTACTGCAACATATATCCTTTTGAACACGCTTACTGTATTCATCCCTTACACTCCCTCTACAACTTTAACCACCCACACTTATTTCCAGTGTTAAACTGGCGATCCCTTGATAATCTCAGATGCGTTCTATTAACTGATCCCTTCTTTTAGTAACGTTATACTATACATTTCATTTGTGTCCAACACTGTTCACTACCTCCTTATTGGTTACATGATCTACCAACGTAATCTTCAGCGTTCTTCTGTAGCACCACATATCAAACGCTTCTATTTGCTTCTTGTCTGAACTGTTTATCGTTTATGCATCACCTCCAGACAAGGATAACTCTAGATAAATAACTTCAGAAAAAGACTTACAAACACTTAAATCTGTTTTCAGTTTTTAAAATTTCTCTTCTTCAAAAACGCTTTCCAGCCATTGCCAATCTACATTTTATGTCCTCTCCACTCCGGCCATCACCAATCATTTTATTGCACACATAGCAAAACTCATTTACTGCTGAGGGCGTTTCACTTCCAAATGCAATTCCCTCAGCATAGCCTATCTTAATTCGGCTACATTCTATTGTCCTTGTCTTGCTTTTTTGGTATTCATTTTACACTCTCCTTTTAAGACACTGTCCATTCCGCTCAGCTGCTCTTCCAAGTCCTTTGCTATCTCTGATAGAAATACAGTGCCCTCAGCGCTCTCAACGTTCTTATTTCTTCTCTCTGAACTTTCACGTACATCTCCATGACTACTCTGCACTTCATATGTAAGTGCCTGGCAGAGTGTTTATCATACTACTTTCACACTGATTGTCTATCGTACCACAATCTAACAGAGAGCGCCGGCCGGAGTGGTCGTGCGGTTCTAGACGCTACAGTCTGGAACCGAGCGACCGCTACGGTCGCAGGTTCGAATCCTGCCTCGGGCATAGATGTGTGTGATGTCCTTAGGTTAGTTAGGTTTAACTAGTTTTAAGTTCTAGGCGACTGATGACCTCAGAAGTTAAGTCGCATAGTGCTCAGAGCCATTTGAACCATTTGAACCCATAGTGCTCAGCGCCATTTGAACCATTTCTAACAGAGAGCGGGAAAAACAAATACATGAATCTCTCCGTGCGATCCCTCCGTGTAATGATCATTCTATGAGGTTTCGGGATTGCAGCCGGATTATGTTGACTTCATACCACAATATTTCGGCTGGCAACCGTCCAGCCGTCTTCAGGTGTGTGTCTGCCACGGACGGTTGCCAGCCGAAATATTGTGACAAGAAGTCAACATGATCCGGCTGCAATTCGAACCTCATAGAATATTCAGTACGGCGGGAAAACTTCAAGAATCACACAATGTTCATTTCTACTTGTGCATGTGTCAACAAAATATTTTTGTATTCGAAGGAGAGCTTTGGAGATTGAAATTTCGTGAAAAGATCTCACCTCAACGAAAAACGCGTTTAATCACAACCCAGAGATAATATTTCAAAAAGAAAGCAATACTAGCTCGAAACTCGGCTAGATTTGCCACAATGATTCTAGAATCAATGTGAAGCAAATTACTTAATTTTCCTTCGTAGACTATAGCTTGACTTTCCTGTATTTGCAGTAAGAGATCCTCCCTTATACCGTAGGTCCAGAATGTTTGCTACTGCGTTGATTGTTTCGCCTGTAAACGTTTTACTACATTTCACGGTAGCTTTTACAGTTGCTTGGTCTAATGCAGAAAGTATTTTACCCTGTTTCAGCGCGGCCTCTGTTAGCTGGAATCGCAGTAAAAAGTTAAGACATCCTACGTTGTCTGAATTTGCTCGCATTATTGCATCATGTATAGGTTTCAGCAATCTCAAAGAGCCTTCCGGATTGTGCCATGTCTCGTCCTATATCACGGCGGTGTTCACGGGCTTGCCGAAGTCACACAGTTGTTACCAATACAGCTTCCTTCTTTTTAACAAGCTATCAAATTGTATTGTTATAGCACCCCATCGCTTTCGAGATAGAAGTTTGAGCGTGACGAATGATGTACCGTATTCGGCTTTCTTCTTAGTCTCCAGTATTTCATCGATTCAGGTGAGGCAGTGGTTATCACATTTGATGCGCATTCGGAAGGATGACGGTTCAAAGCTCCGTCCGACAATCCAGTTCTTGGTTTTTCGTGTTTTCCTAACAGATTAAGGCAAATGCCGATATGATTCCCTTGAAAGACCACGGCTCATTTTATTCCGAATTCTTAAATAAATCTGAGCTATGCTCCGTCTCTAATGACCTCGTTATCGACGGGACGTTACACCCTAATCTTCCATCCTCCCTTCTAATATCGCATGACTGTACTTTAGGGATGTGATTACCTTTTAGGGTACAAGATTAACACGTTTCAGACAGCCCCCACTCACCCTGGATGGGTAGCTGGACTGCTGTTTCAAACACACTTTTCGAAAATCATACCCTTGTAACTGTGAATACAATAAATTTGTATGGTGTTTCATTTGAAACAGCGAGACATGCTTTGCCTATTCTTAAAAATCTTATTAAGAAATGTTAAAATTAACAGATACACAAAAATGTTCCACTGATTTATGTTTTTATTCCGAAAAGAACTTTTATACACATAGCGTACCTAAATGTGGTATGTTTCGAAACGCTCAGGCATACAAATCACTACATTAGAATTTGTACATCTCCAGGACGTTTCTTTATGGCAAATTTTTTCCCTGCTGGCTTTTGCTGAGTAGGGTCAGTATTGCCTCACGTGTTCCAACATTTCTACGGAATCCAAACTGATCATCCTCAAGGTCGGCTTCTACGAGTTTTTCCATTCGTCTGTAAAGAATTCGTGTTAGTATTTTGCAGCCGTCTATTATTAAACTGATAGTTCGGTAATTCTCATATCTATCAACACGTGGTTTCTTTGGGATTTGAATTATTACATTCTTCTTGAAGTCTGAGGGTATTTCGCCTGTATCATACATGTTGCTCACCAGATGGTAGAGCTTTGTCAGGGCAGGCTCTCCCAAGGCTATCAGTAGTTCTAATGGAATGTTGTCTACTCCCGGGGCCTTGTTTCGACTTCGGTCTTTCAGCCTCTGTCAAACTCTTCACGCGGTATAATATCTCCTATTTCATCTTCATCAACATCTATATAATCTCTTCCATTTCCCTAATATTGTCCTCAAGAACATCGCCCTTGTATAGACCCTGTATATACTCCTTCCACCTTTCCGCTTTCCCTTATTCGCTTAGGACTGGGATTCCATCTGAGCTCTTAATACTCATGCAAGTGGTTCTCTTTTCTCCAAAGAGCTCTTTAATTTTCCTATAGGCATTACCTATCTTACCCCTAGTGATATACGCCTTTACATCCTTAAATAGTGGCAACTATTTATTCACAACCGATACAAAAGAGTTAGATGTTTGCACCTGTTACTTACCTTCAAAGTAATCACCAGCGTTGTGTAGAACCCGTTGCCAATGATGTAAAAGGCGTAGTATATCGTTAGCAGAGCCTGTTATGTTGATGGTGTGAATGGAGCGGTCTACTGCTTGTCGAATCTCTGGAACAGTTCTGTAGCAAATGCCACGAAGCCAAAACTGAAAGGCCAATCCAACGAATGACGTCATTATGGGTCGCCGTGAAAGTCGAAAGTGCATCAGAGCCCCAGTATGGTGAAAGTTATGGTGATTCTCTGTGATGCTGTTATCCTAACGCATTACGTTCCTCCACGGAAGACCGTCATTGCACAGTATTACTGTTCGGTTTCGGAGCATCACTTGCGACAGCTTTGCGAAAGAAGCTGCGTCACTTTCTGCGCAACCCACACATCATTTTGCACGACAATGCGAGGGCGCATGTAGCGCAAGCTGTGGCTGCTCTGTTAAGACGTAAGTACTGTACCATCCACCATACTCCCCGGACTTAAGTCCTTGTGACTTTGATTTGATTCCGAAGATAAAGGAACCACTTCTTGGCATTCGCTTCAGAACTGTTCCAGAGATTCGACAGGTATTAGACCGAACCATTCGCACCATCAACAGAGCAGGCTCTGTTAAGGGTATACTACGCCTTCCACATCGCTGGCAACGGGTTCTACACAACGCTGGTGACTACTCTGAAGGACAGTAACAGGTGCAAACATGTAACTCTTTTGTATCGGTTGTAAATAAATAGTTGCCACTATTTAAGTTCCAACCTGATCATTGGAAAGTTCACTGGAAGTGACGTTAGGGAACAAGTTCTGAATGAGGTCAAGAACTGTACTTCCTGCCACTGACAAAAAGTAATGTAGTTTCACAGTACCTGATACACTGTGAGCAACTACATGGACTTCATACTGTTGCAACCACTCGAGCCGTTCCTCGTCTTTTTCGTTAAACTGGCGAAAAGTCAGTACGGCATTCGGAGCTACAGTTGTTGCCTGTTATTCCGTTGGGCATGCAGTGTTCACCAGTAACTGCTGTACCATGTTTAATAGAGTGGAGATTTGCTTGTATCTGAAACTGAAATATCTGTATTAGCCGTGTTGCATCTATCGCTTGGAGCTGTGGCGTCTGAGCAGGATCTGGCAGAGATGGGTTGTTCATTTTGCAATAGACAAATACAATAAACAGACAAGGCAAGCAACAAAAATAAGCACACAATCAAAGAAAATTTCTGCAACGCCAACCTGGAAACTCTGATTAGTGAAAACACTTTAAGACACGTAAACACACCCCTGCAAAGAAAAGACAAGGTAGAATTGAGGCGCCAGCAAAACAAAAAAGCCCAAGACCAAAAACAGAGACTCTGCGATGGCTGGTTAACGGGTTGCCGCGATTGGTTCTTCTTAAAACTCGTCGCCAAATGTTAAATCCAGCCTAGTCATCAAATATCGGGTGTCTAGGAAACCTGCTTTCTCGGATCGCTAGACAACGTTCAGACAAATCGTATTAATGAGTTTTATTACAAAATGAAAAATGCAATACTTAACTTTGTGTTCGCAAGCAAAGGTCGACACACAAAATAAGAAATCTCGTCAGTATAACAATTCCCAAGTCTGTGTCACACAGGCAGTACAAGCAAGTGATTTGAGTTGATGCTTCTCTCCCAGTTGCGGTCTTGAAGCTACTCTCCAACTGGGTCACGACCGGTTATGTCCTCTTCACATAGGGGCCACTGCTGTCCTGGAGAGGGGTCGGTCAGCGTGCGATTGGCTGACGCCTCCCCACAGATATCTCTTCTCTGTCGTTCCCGACTGGCGTGCCGGCGCTTCACTTTACGCCGTAACACATCAGACATGCGCGCATGAAATATACAGACACTGTATAAACACAGACATTGTGTAAATCAATGATAATGCTTTTATCAGTAGAATGATGATGTGCTCTGCAAAGCCTATGGTGGCGGTATGTTGATATCGTTGGTGTAAAGTTTATCCTGGAGCCAGAATATCTCGAAGACTGTCTGTCAGAACACCAACGAACATTTCACTGTCTATCTCATCGATTACGTTGGCGATAGTATCCGCTCGATACTTTGCAGTTCCCTTCTGCTCTCCAGACAAATGCTCTTGTCAAATGTTTGATCTGCAGTGTTTAATATGAAAGTGACTACACTTTGGCCCGTAACAACCCTCCAGCCGTCTACAATTAATGCGAACGAATTTGACTCCTGGATCTTCAGCATAATAGAAGCCTGCACATGGTAATATTCAGAGCCTAGAAGGGCTCCTCCACATGTGTGACCCGTAGGGGCTCTTAGGTCGTATCTACTTGAAGGCATCTCGCTAGTATATGGATTATAACACCGAAAGCGATAAGCCTGTTGCATACAGGTCTCTAGCAATACTTTCGTCGGTTTCTTCGTCTGCGAAAGTTACTGGAGGGATGGCAGGCGATAGAATTAGCAACGGTACATTAGTCAGTTTAGATGTCTCTGCAGACCACTGCGTGGTCGCTGATATTGAAGGGGTAGACTCAACACTAATCCTTTCAGCTTCTGTTTGCGACTGTCTCTGTTTCTTTCTTAACGTAGGTTGTGGCGAAATCATGCGTTTCATAGATTGTGGAGAACGTGAAATACATTGAGGTGAGATACTGGAGCAGTTGCGACGATAGTGCATGAGGACAGAGTGTTATGATCAGACGAAACTACAATAGTCCGCCCATAACTGTGAGTTCTTGGATTGCTCTGAGTGATGGCTCACTGGAATTACAACTTATGGAATATTAATTCAGTTTATTACATGGATGAAAAAGCATTTACTGAACTTGATATAATCCTTTCCCGCAGGAGTGTGTGATAATTTTTAACTGTCATTGACTATTAAAGCATCGCTTCACACACAAATTAACAAACTTTTCTCTTGAAATACGATGTTCAATATTTACGAAAGTACATTTTGATCAGAGATTTGACTAACTCTTTAATACTACTCGATGGTGTTAACTGCTTCAGTTGAGGTCACGAAGCAGAACAGAGCTCTTCCATGTTCGGCTCTATATTGACCTCTGTTTGGGGATGCTACTGTACTGAGAGAGATGGCATGTCATCTTTAACTTCTCCCATTCGTCGTTGCGGACTGCAGCGAAACATGCTAATGTCTACAATATCGATGCGCGTTTCCGATTGTGGTTTGGCACCACCATCTTTTGACGATACCACAATAGAGTCTGTTGCAATATTTACATCTTTCTTCTGTTTCTCCATCCATAGTTCATGTTTTATACTGATTCCATATAGTCAAGAGGTTGCATCGCTGCAAAAGGTTTCATTAGTACGCTGGCCGCAAAGACTTCCGTAGATTTATATAGCTGCACTACAACTAAATAAATGCACTGCTGGATCAAGTGTTCTACCTTCATCACTTTCTAGGTCTTGTGCATTTCCTGCACTTCCTATAACTCAGGGCTACAGAGCCAGCAGGCGGTGAGCGCAGGCCACATGCTGGGGAACCGCTTCAAGACTTGTGTTCAAATGGATCAAATGACTCTGAGCACTATGGGACTTTTTATCTATGGTCATCAGTCCCCTAGAACTTACAACTACTTAAACCTAACTAACCTACGGACATAACACAACACCCAGTCATCACGAGGCAGAGAAAATCCCTGACCCCGCCGGGAATCGAACCCGGGCGTGGGAAGCGAGAACGCTACCGCACGACCACGAGCTGCGGACAGGACTTGTGTAAAAGAGGAGATCGATCCTGAGGGAAAGGCTTGGATTTTATTGTAAAGGGCGGAACCTCTCCACGCCCACACTGACGTGGTGACCATCTCAAAAGATCTATTGTCATTACTTATTTGTTAGTTACTAATCGAGGGCTTCACGAGATGTGGGGTCATGATATTATCCGTATGCCTGGGTAAGACTACCCACTAATACTGTCGCATCGAGGATACAGATAGTGGACGAAAAGTAGTCGATTGCTCATGAGTCGATCGCATTGTGTAAAGGCTTTGGCTGGATTTGTCTGAGTTTGCTGTGCAACACGGGTTCTCTGTGTTGCCGGTCGGTCGGCTACTTTACGGTTGGCAATGCCAGTTAACTTTGCTGTGCTGCAGGGGTTCATCAGTACATAATATGCCCGTGTGCTGGTGCTACCCATAGGTGGTTAACTGCCCCTAACTAGCAGTGTTCTTTAGACGGTTGTGTTTCCACCTACGGTTGTGCAAGGAAAGGCTTGGAGGAATCTAGAATACCTTTTATATTCCTTATCGCATTGCAAATCAGTTACTTCAACATGCAGAGCAGTCGAATTAGGTATGGGAAGCTTGTTCATTTTCCCATTTAATTGCGCTACAAATCGTGGCTTATTTTCTAACGTGCCTGTCGCTACCACTGCAGACACATAAATTAATAAATTCCATGACAAGCCTAATTTTCTACACTTCCTTCATCACTGTTAAGAACGTCACACCTAGCTGTGTGCCTGTAAAATCCACACTTTCAGCAGGCCGCTGTCGTCGAGCGGTTCTAGGCGCTTCCATCCGGAACCGCGCGACTGCGTTATGCACTGCGTACGTTAGAGGAAGAGTTCGGAAACGATGATTGTTTGTACCACCATGAAAATGCTGTCATAAAACCGTCATAATACAGCATTTGCGAGGCGATGATATGTGGACAGTCAGATTCCTAAAATTGACTGGCTTGCATGGGGCCCCGATCTCTCCTTTGGGATGAGTCAAACGCCGACTTCGTTCCCGATCGCAGCGTCTAACATCACGCCCTTGGAGCTCTCCACGGGCACTCAGACATCTCACTGAAGGTGTTCTCAGCAGAGCCAAAGCTGACAGAAAGACAAAGGGTCAACGCACCCCGTATTAACGTCCACTAATATGGGTTCTGAGACTTTTGATCAGGAAGTGTATATATCATGTACACTATACATAATGTCAACATGCGAAAACACACGTATTGCCTTATCCAGTACAGGTAGAATAGTTAGTGTTGACATGTATTTGACGAAGAAATGCAAGCTGGTTGAAATGTTAATAGTAAAAATTAAACTAGAGGTCCTAGGCACTTCAGTCTGGAACCGCGCGACCGCTACGGTCGCACGTTCGAATCCTGCCTCGGGCATGGATGTGTGTGATGTCCTTAGGTTAGTTAGGTTTAAGTGTTCTAAGTCTAGGGGACTGATAACCTCAGATGTTAAGTCCCATAGTGCTTAGAGCGATTTGGACCATTTAGCCATCCACACTTTCATGAAGGGCAAGAGAATAAGTAACAATCTCGTTACAAATATTTTGCAACTTGGCCCTGAATTTCGTCTCCCTAACGCGTGCGGGGCGCCTGATTGCGATGTTTGATAACGACACCACACGAAATATTTCTGTCTGAAGTGGACATAGATGTTGAGGTGCAACTACCAAGGGTGTCTTTATTGAATCACCATCCGTGAAAGTGTATAAGGACATTGCTAAAAGTGATACAGTTTTGTACCTCATTCGAACGGTACGCTACTTGATTTTTCTTCCTCTTCTTCGTCCTGTACAGATAGCTTACTTTTAAGTTTTAAAACTTTTTGTGCACGCTAAGGGCCTTTATATTTTCCGTTTCCGTATTCTTTGCCGTGGTAAGACAAGTAGTGCCTCCGCAAATTGAACTTACTGAAGGCATTCAGCATCTTATGATACACTAAACATTGTGCGTACCTATGTTCTTGTATGGAGAGACATGATTCCTCGCACTGCGGGTTGAAATGAGAAGTCATTGTCGATGTTAGACAATGCCGACTCGTTATTGCTGCCCTTAGATGACACCGCTGTCAAAACAAGACTCTCCCCTCTTTCCCAGTTCCTGCGGCTCCAGTGTTGACGCGAACACACGGTGCTCGCACATTTCCCTCACCCACCACCACGCCGCAACTGATCTGCTTACGTGTCGGAGGTCGAGCAGGCGTGAGTGCTAACACTCACAGTCTACGAGTTGTTAAGGCCTACTATAAATAGAGAGCCTACGCCCGTTACGAGCTTCTACGTGTGTGTGTGTGTGTGTGTGTGTGTGTGTGTGTGTGTGTGTGTGTGTGTGTGAGGGTTCGCCAGCCCTAGGACACATCGATCTTGCGGACTGGAGGAATTTGGGCAGCCGAATACACGTCACGTCAGCCGATTGTTGCATGGCCGTACACGCCAACGGCCATTTGTCCGATGGAGCATAAAACGTGTTTCATCTGAAAACCGCACCTGTCGGCACTTAGTGGGTGTTCAGTTACAGTATTCACGTGCAAATTCCAGCCTTCATCACCGATGAACAGCTGTCAGCACGGATTCATTAACCAAGCATTTGCTGCGGATGCCCATACGCAACAACATTCGCTGAACAGTCGTTGAGGAGATACTGCTAATAGCCTCTTGGTTCATCTGTGCAGCCAGTTGCTCAACAGTTGCACATCTATTCGCCTGCACACATCTCCTCAGACGTAGTCCATCCCCGTCATCTATGGCCCATGGTGTACCACAGTTTCCTCGGCACCGGTTTTGCCATGCACAGTATACTTTAACTGCAGTAGTGCGGGAATAGTTTACAACCTTAGCCGTTTCAGAAATGCTTCACCCCTGGCCCGAAAGCCAATAATTATGCCCTTTTGAACGTCAAATAAATAGCTCCGTTTCCGTATTACGACAACAAATGCGTGCATTCCGCATCCCTCCGACACGTTTTGTGCACCTTCCAGTGATAGTGCTGCCATCTGCCGTCTGCAAGTGGTTATTGCAAGTCGGGGGATACGGTATGTTCTGCCCCACATTCAACTGTTGCCAAATTTATTCAAGATGGCGCCGATGACGTCATCCAAGATAGCGGATTTTTGCCAGACCAATTGGGCTACGTCCACTAACCTAAGCCTCCAGAGTAGGCGCAAAATTCAAATTCCAACAGGATAATGCATGCAAAACCTTACTTTTCTTTATTATTCATTATTATTCCTTATCATTCATTAACATTCGTTATCACTCATTTTCATTTATTATCATTCATTATCATTTATTATCATTATTTATTATTATTGACCTGCCTCCACAAGAAAATTCCCTCCAAATTCAAATTCCAGCACGATAATGACTGCAAAACCGTTCTTGCCTTTATTATTATTGATTATTATTCATTATCATTCATCATTTATTAACATTATGATTCTTATTATTATTATTATTATTATTTATTATTATTGCCCTACCTCCACTAGAAAATTGCGCCAAATTCAAATTCCAACACGATAATATCTCGAAAACTGTACTTCTATTTATTATTATCATTTATTATTTATTCAAGATGTCCGATTTTCTCGGCGAGAAAGCCTTTTTCCCAACATCCGTAACAAAAATCTATCACAAGTTCAAATCCCAACACCATAATCGGTCACACGTACGAACTTTCACTGTCACTTATCTTTTTTCGCTGGCAGCCTATCAGAATCGCGTCAAATAATAAATTGCACGTATAGTAACCTAACAAACGTCCTTTGATTTTGTAGGGGAAAGAGACTGAACTCTTTATTTCAAGCAGTGCAGGCATCACCTGTTCTCCAACATAATCAGTACACATCGTCGAGATCCCAGTGCAGTCGCCACGACGTCCACGTCGCCGCCACACCTGCCCCCGTCTCCCAGGCGCCATGGCTGCCGAGCGAGCGGCTGCGTAGCCCCGTGCGCCACGGGTAAGGTGGCTGTGGCCTGGCCCCGCCGGCCTGCTGATGCCTACGGCGGTTCGCGGGGGGCGGCCCGCGCTAGACGCTGGACCAGCGATCGCTCCCACGTCGTAAACATGTTTCTTCACTGGACACACTAGAACGTGCCGAGTTTGACGTCACAGCGGTCCCTTATCCGTTCACCACGTGTATTCTTCGCCTCCGCACATTTCCCGCCAAAATTGTTTGCCTCGGAGCTGAATCACACAAATCATTCAATATTATGCTATCGACTGTAAGAATATGATTTACAAGGTGCAAGGTATAGTTTCCTGTGAGAGGCCATGCATCAGTCCGTGTTAATGTCTGGTGAGAATCAGACACTGACTTCGAAGTCGCAGCAGAAAGACGAAATTTTCGGCAGTGTGCAAAAGCGTGTTAGAAAACACTGTATGAACAAGGGTCAGAGGTAGCTTCTCATTCGCTTAGACTATGGGCGATCAAACTTTAAAGTGGTCTCTGCAGCGTCTGTATATTTAATATGATATTGTTGATACAGGCAGCTGCAGTTTGAGGTGTCTGAGTTGGTGAGCTGTTAGGAATTCTTGAATGGTCACACTCTGAGTTATTCGGGGAGAGTATTGTGAATCCCGTTAGTCCACACTGGAGGTGGATCTCATTGGTGCCTTCGTGACTTATAAATATGATGAGCTTTTATATCTGGTAATTTTTTTTCACTGTTTGATGGTAGAGGATAAAGATGATAGGGTGTTGAGGATCTTTTGTACTTGTATCTAGTTTGGGACGTACAACATTGCGCTCATTTCCGGCGATTGGTCAAAACAAGGTCCTGTTGCAGTAACTGAGGTCGTTCTGTTTCTATACAGGCTGCAGAAGTTAATATATATGTCTTTCTCTGACTTAAATTGCACAGGTCAGATGGGTGAAGATAAATGCATACTCATCTATGCTCAGAAAGGGAGAATGCTTTTTTATTATTAAGTGAGTTTTGGCAGGAGTGAATATGGTTTTATATATGCGAGTGTTTAAGATTTGTGAGTGGAAATTGTCAGCGAAGGGTGAATGACGTCGGGTTCGCTGGCTGGGGGAGACACTGTTTACATGTCCTGTTGGAGATGTAAGGGGGGATAGAGATCTGCACTATTCAGGAATCAATTTGTGCACTGTATGTCGTTAGACAATAGCTGGAGAGCAGGTATAGAGAGAGCCCACTTCAGCATGCTGGTCCTGGGGCTGAGTTGTTTGGCGATTTGGACATATATGTTTTGCATTATTTATGAGCGGTTTGCATGTCTGTGGGCTGTGCTATGCGTTACTTTTAACTGTTTACAGTTAGCAAGTGTGTGTCTAGAGCATTATAAATGAGCTATGTAGGAGTGTTTTGCAGGTCTGTATGGTGTGGGACACGTCGGCGTGATACATATACTCCATACCTAAATAAAGTAAATTCGTTCCTCCATCCATGGGCCTAGTGCAGGGTGAGTCCTTTTACCCAAAATACATAGGAAGAGGTTGAGTCCTGGTGGCTTAGTTTAGTGGTGATGAGCTTCATTTGCAACAATTTTCTTAGGTTGTTGGCGGAAGCGCAAGTGAGCTTTGTTTACTGGCAGAATTCAAACTTAGCGCTGGTTCGTAGGACAAAGTGGCGGTGGGGTGGCTGAGCTTAGTACAAGTGCCCTTTCTTTCCAACACTTTTCTTAGGTTGGTAGAGAAAGCAGAAGTGACATTTCTTTACTGCCAGAATTCAAACTCGGTGTTGGTTCCTCAGAACAGGTGGTGGTCTGTTCCTCAAAAAGTAGTTTGAATTATGTAGTTGAACACGTTTGCATACTGAATTATTTAATATGATGAAAATTGAAATGGAATTACGTACTTAGGTAATTGATAGGTTAGATGAGCGATGTGGGAGTTAGCATATTTACAGAAGACTGTCTGCCGTGTGTATGGAGGGTGTGTGATGCAAGAAGGGTGGCAGCACAGCGAGTATCCAGTTATTATGTGCGTGTGAGAGAGAGTCAATTACCAGGCGTTCTCGTGGCGACCAAACGTGCTGTTATACAGTCATGGCGGATTCCACTGTCGATCAAACTATGGCGCCAAAAGTGTAGCACGGCGTTCTCGGTCGCAAGAAGACATGTGGTGGACGGTGAATGGTCGGCGTCGACAGGTTTGAATGTGTCCAGGAAAACAACTTTCGCGCCAAAAGTGTGGCAGGGCATTCTCTGTGGAATTGCTGACCGTTGTGTGATTCAGCTCCGTGGCAAACAATTTTGACGGGAAACGTGCGGAGGCGAAGAAGACACGTGGTGAACGGTCAAGGGACCGCTGTGACGTCAAACTCGGGAAGTTCTAGCATGTCCAGTGAAGAAACATGTTTACGACGTGGGAGCGATCGCTGGTCTAGCGTCTAGCGCGGGCCGCCCCCGCGAACCGCCGTAGGCATCAGCAGCACGCGCGCTGGCAGGCGGGGCCAGGCCACAGCTCCCTTATCCGTGGCGCACGGGGCTACGCAGCCGCTCGCTCAGCGATCGTGGCGCCAGGGAGACGGGGGCAGGTGTGGCGACGATTTCAACTAAGTCAGTTGTAGCGTGGACGTCGTGCTGACTGCACTGGGATCTCGACGATGTGTACTGATTGTGTTGGAGAACAATAGATGACTGCACTGCTTCAAATAAAAAATTCAGTCCCTTTCCCCTACAAAATCAAAGGACGTGAGTTAGGTTACTATAAGTGCAATTTATTATTTGATGCGATTCTGATAGGTTGCTAGTGCAAGAAGATAAGTGACAGCGAAAGTTCAAGCGAAAGTTCGTACGTGTGACCGATTATGGTGTTGGGATTTGAACTTGTGATAGATTTTTGTTATGGATGTAAGGAAAAAGGCTTTCTCGCCGAGAAAATCGGACATCTTGAATAAATAATAAATGATAATAATAAATAGAAGTACAGTTTTCGAGATATTATCGTGTTGGAATTTGAATTTGGCGCAATTTTCTAGTGGAGGTAGGGCAATAATAATGAATACAGGTACAGCTACCCATGCAGCTTCAACACGATACCACAGTTCATCAAAAGTAGTGACTGGCGTATTGTCACGAGCCAGTTGCTCGCCCACCATTGACCAGACGTTTTCAATTGGTGAGAGATCTGGAGAATGTGCTGGCCAGGGCAGCCGTAGAACATTTTCTGTATCCAGAAAGTCCGTACAGAACCCGCAACATGCGGTCTTGCATTATCCTGCTGAAATGTAGTGTTTCGCAGGGACCGAATGAAGGGTAGAGCCACGGGTCGTAACACAGCTGAAATGTAACGTCCACTGTTCAAAGTGCCGGTCAATGCGAACAAGAGGTGACCGAGACGTGTAACCAATGGTACCCCATACCATCACGTTATGTGATACGCCAGTATGCCGATGATGAATACATGCTTCCAATGTGCGCTCACAGCGATGTCGCCAAACACGGATACGACCATCATGATGCTGTAAACAGAACCTGGATTCATCCGAGAAAATGACGTTTTGCCATTTGTGCACCCAGGTTCGTCATTGAGTACAGCATCGCAGGCGCTCCTGTCTGTGATGCAGCGTCAAGGGTAACCACAGCCATGGTCTCCGAGCTGATAGTCCATGCTGCTGCAAACGTCGTCGAACTGTTCGTGCAGATGGCTGTGGTCTTGCAAACGTCCCCATCTCTTGACTCAGGGATGGAGACGTGGCTGCACGATCCGCTAAAGCCATGCAGATAAGATGCCTGTCATCTCGACTGCTAGTGCTACGAGGCCGTTGGGATCCAGCACGGCGTTCCGTATTACCCTCCTGAACCCACCGATTCCATATTTTGCTAACAGTCATTGGATCTCGACCAACACGAGCAGCAATGTCGCGATACGGTAAACCGCAATCGCGATAGGCTACAATCCGACCTTTATCAAAATCGGAAACGTGATGGTACGTATTTCTCCTCCTTACACGAGGCATCACAACAACGTTTCACCAGGCAACGCCGGTCAACTGCTGTTTGTGTATCCGTTGGAAACTTTCCTCATGTCAGCACGTTGTAGGTATGGCCACCGGCGCCAACCTTGTGTGAATGCTCTGAAAAGCTAATCATTTGCATATCACAGCATCTTCTTCCTGTCGGTTAAGTTCCCCGTCTGTAGCACGTCATCTTCGTGGTGTAGCAATTTTAATGGTCAGTAGTGCACAGTCTTAGACATAAAAACTGACCGCCGGCTGGCAGCCACAGAGACTAAGTACGAGTCGTTCATTTAAGGTGGCCAATAAAATTGACCGCCCCTGACAACTCTAAGTCCGGCCATATGCACAATCTGGCAGCACTGTAAGATGCGGAAGTGTCAGGAGGAAGTGTTGTCTACTTCCTAGATGTTGTCCGATTGTGTGAGCCCGTGGTCTAGTGGTAATCGTTGTGCATTCTAAACTTATAGTCGCCTGCCCGCCTACGACTGTAAATTTTTCTTCTTTTTTTTTACACCACATTTCGGCCCTCGTCTAAGGTTATGAGTCTGATTGAACATGGAAGATAATTCGCTTCACATTCTACCCACAAGCAGTAACAAGTACTTCCAGCAGCAATTCCGCAGGACAGCTCGTGGCTGCGTCGCGATCAGAACAGCTTACGCTCGAGCGTTTCCTCGCGCTCCAGCGGCTACCGGCCACAGGCCAGGCGCCACCCGCCGCCTGAAATCCGGCGCCGCCCATGTAAAAGCGGCGCGACGCTGTCACTCTGTGTATCAACTGCCATTTTCGAATTTTAAGTTCTAGTTGTCATCCTACAGTTAAGCATTGGATTCTGAATACCTGAAAATCATGAACTACCGTTAAGCATTGTAAAATTGAGTGGCAAGTGGAAAAAGGTGTAACATGTACAACATAACATTTACTTTTCGTATAACAGAGGGGTGAATGCAGAGGAGGCAGCTAGAAATATTTGAAACGTGTGTGGAGAGAGTGCTATTTGTAAAAATATACCAGAAAAAGATATTCTTGTTTCAACAAAGATCATTCAAGCATGAATGATTTTCCACATTAAGGAAGTCTCGACTACTGATATATGATATGGATTACCATGTAACCGTCATGCGACACTTGCCTTCAACAGGCAAAGTTCAGAAGTCTGGTGTAGAAGTACTGCATGCTCTAATTCGAAGCAACAAAAATCAACGGAGTGACTGTTATTGAACAACATCAGGTCACTCATTGAGCATTCCTATGCAGTACTGTTACTGGTGACGAGTTATGATTCCTTTATCGTTAACTTCCTAAGAAGAAATGAAAGGCTGAGCCCCACCAAAAGACGTAAACTCGAGCGAAGAGTAGTGTGAACATAATATTTTACATCTGATAGCTCCAAAAATGTGTTTTGGACTACGAATTCTGCCGCAAGGGGTGGGTGCATCACAGCTGGAATTTGTTGCCAACAGCTGAGACAAAAAAATGGTTCAAATGGCTCTGAGCACTATGGGACTTAACTTCTGAGGTCATCAGGCCCCTAGATCTTAGAACTACTTAAACCTAACCAACCTAAGGACATCACACACATCCATGCCCGAGGCAGGATTCGAACGTGCGACCGTAGCGGTCGCGCGGTTCCAGACTGAAGTGCCTAGGCGCTCTAGTTTAATTTTTACTATTAACATTTCAACCAGCTTGCATTTCTTCGTCAAATACATGTCAACACTAACTATTCTACCTGTACTGGATAAGGCAATACGTGTGCTTTCGCATGTTGACGTTATGTATAGTTTACATGATATATACACTTCCTGATCAAAAGTCTCAGAACCCATATTAGTGGACGTTAATACGGGGTGCGTTCACCCTTTGTCTTTCTGTCAGCTTTGGCTCTGCTAAGAACACCTTCAGTGAGATGTCTGAGTGCCCGTGGAGGAGTGGCAACCCTTTCTTCCTCAAGAGCTCCAAGGGCGTGATGTTAGACGCTGCGATCGGGAACGAAGTCGGCGTTTGACTCATCCCAAAGGAGAGATCGGGGCCCCATGCAAGCCAGTCAATTTTAGGAATCTGACTGTCCACATATCATCGCCTCGCAAATGCTGTATTATGACGGTTTTATGACAGCATTTTCATGGTGATACAAACAATCATCGTTTCCGAACTCTTCCTCTAACGTACGCAGTGCATAATGCAGCAAAACTTGTTCGTATGCTTCCAGATTTAGCGTTTTCTTAAGCGCAATAGGACAACTACACCCTAACCACGAAAATCACCCCCATACCGTAACACGAACTTCTGCGTACACTGTTGGCACTATGTGGAAATGGAAGGTAACGTTCTCCAGGCATTCGCTAAACCCAAAACCATCCATCGGATTCTCAAAACTTATAGCGTGAATTATCACTTTTTTGCACTAATTCACTGTCCAATGGCGTCGTATTTTATACCACCTCAAGCGTCGCTGAACAGTAGGCCCTAACTACAGAAATGTGTGGCTTATGAGGGGCTGCTCGGCAATTGTACCCGCTTCCTTTTAATTCCCTACACACAGTCATAGTACTAGCTGGACAGCTGGTGGCACTTTGGAACTAACGAGTGATTCCTTCCATTGATTTCATGGGATTTTCTACAACCACTGTCAATAGTGCTCGACGGTCCCTGTCCTCAGTACTGAGGTATATCTGGCCTTGGTTCAGCTGTTGTTGTTTGTTTACTTTCCCGCTTCACAATCAATTAGTAACAATCAACTTGTGCAGCTTTAGAAGGTTTGAAATGTCCCTGCTGGAGTTGTTACTCAGGTGACGTCTGATGACTTCTCCACATTGTAGGTCACTGAGCACTTCTGACCGACCGATTCTGATGTTACTCCTTCTATACTGACAACACAATACTCCCCACCTCCTTTTAAACTTGCGGGTCCCCCATTCGTGACATCTGATTGTCAGTTCCGCATTAAATAGCAATGTCTACATCTCCATTTACGTGATTACTCTGCTATTCATAATTAAGTGCCTGGCAGATACTTTTGATCAGATAGCGTAAATAGCGTCTTGGTCATATTTGAATATTTGATATATGTAATTATTAACGTGAATTAGAGCTACCAACTGTATCGACATGAAATTTTAATAAGTCATTTTTGTGTCCGCTATCTTTCAACTGAGACGTGGTATATCTGTGTAACTATTGAGGTTCGTGAATAACTGTGGTCTCATTTACTATGGAAAATTGAAACTCTTAATTTGCGCTGTATATCCGCTAGTAATTGTCCCACAGTCTGTCTCACACTTTCGCTTAGTTTACCTCTCTCGTAAGAATAAATCTATAGAAAGGTCCCTGAACTGCTCTCATTAATAAACGGTCACAGTGCCCATTTAGTACTAGGGACAGAAAGTTGGCTGAAACCAGACGTAAACAGTGATGAAATCCTAAACTCAGATTGGAATGTATACCGCAGACACCGGCTGGACAGTGAAGGGAGAGGCGTGTTTATAGCGATAAGAAGTGCTATAGTATCGAAGGAAATTGACGGAGATCCGAAATGTGAAATAATTTGGGTGAAGGTCACGGTTAATGCAGGCTCAGACATGGTAATTGGATGTCTCTATAGGCCCCCTGGCTCAGCAGCTCTTGTGGCTGAGCACTTGAAGGATATTTTGGAGAAAATTTCGAGTAGATTTCCCCACCATGTTATAGTTCTGGGTGGAGATTTTAATTTGCCGGATATAGACTGAGAGACTCAAACGTTCATAACGGGTGGCAGGGACAAAAAATCCAGTGAATTTTTTTAAGTGCTTTATCTGAAAACTACCTTGAGCAGTTAAACAGAGAACCGACTCGTGGCGATAACATATTACACCTTCTGGTGACAAACAGACCCGAACTATTTGAAACAGTTAACGCAGAACAGGGAATCATCGATCATAAAGCGGTTACTGCATCGATGATTTCAGAAGTAGAGATATTAAGAAATGTAGGAAGATTTTTCTGTTTAGCAAAGTGACAAAAAGCAGATTACAGAGTACATGATGGTTCAACATAAAAGTTTTGTCTCAAGTACATGTAGTGTTGAGGATCAGTGGACAAAGTTCAAAACCATCGTACAATACGCGTTAGATGAGTATGTGCCAAGCAAGATCGTAAGAGATGCAAAAGAGCCACCGTGGTACAACAACCGAGTTAGAAAACAGCTGCGGAAGCAAAGGGAACTTCACAGTAAACATAAACATAGCCAAAGCCTTGCAGACAAACAAAAATTACGCGAAGCGAAAAGTAGTGTGAGGAGGGCTATGCGAGAGGCGTTCAATGAATTCGAAAGTAAAGTTCTATGTACTGACTTGGCAGAAAATCCTAAGAAATTTTTGTCTTATGTCAAAGCGGTAGGTGGATCAAAACAAAATGTCCAGACACTCTGTGGCCAAAATGCTACTGTAACACAGGATGACAGACCAAAGGCCGAAATACTAAATGTCTTTTTCCAAGGCTGCACTGTAGTTCCTTCTCTAGTTTCTCGCACAGATGACAAAATGGTAGATATAGAAATAGACGACACAGGGATAGAGAAACAATTAAAATCTCTCAAAAGAGGAAAGGCCGCTGGACCTGATGGGATACCAGTTCGATTTTACACAGAGTACGCGAAGGAACTTGCCCCCCTTCTTGCAGCGGTGTACCGTAGGTCTCTAGAAGAGCGTAGCGTTCCAAAGGATTGGAAAAGGGCACAGGTCATCCCCGTTTTCAAGAAGGGACGTCGAACAGATGTGCAGAACTATAGACCTATATCTCTAACGTCGATCAGTTGTAGAATTTTGGAACACGTATTATGTTCGAGTATAATGACTTTTCTGGAGACTAGAAATCTACTCTGTAGGAATCAGCATGGGTTTCGACAAAGACGGTCGTGTGAAACCCAGCTCGCGCCATTCGTCCACGAGACTCAGAGGGCCATAGACACGGGTTCACAGGTAGATGCCGTGTTTCTTGACTTTCGCAAGGCGTTCGATACAGTTCCCCACAGTTGTTTAATGAACTAAGTAATAGCATATGGACTATCAGACCAATTGTGTGATTGGATTGAAGAGCTCTTAGATAACAGAACGCAGCATGTCATTCTCAATGGAGAGAAGTCTTCCGAAGTAAGAGTGATTTCGGGTGTGCCGCAGGGAGTGACGTAGGACCGTTGCTATTCACAATATTTATAAATGACCTTGTGGATGACATCGGAAGTTCACTGAGGCTTTTTGCAGATGAAGCTGTGGTGTATCGAGAGGTTGTAACAACGGAAAATTGTACTGAAATGCAGGAGGATCTGCAGCGAATTGACGCATGGTGCAGGGAATGGCAATTGAATCTCAATGTAGACAAGTGTAATGTGCTGCGAATACACAGAAAGATAGTTCCCTTATCATTTAGCTACAATATAGCAGGTCAGCAACTGGAAGCAGTTAATTCCATAAATTATCTGGTAGTACGCATTAGGATTTAAAATTGAATGATCTTATAAAGTTGATCGTCGGTAAAGCAGATGCCAGACTGAGATTCATCGGAAGAATCCTAAGGAAATGCAATCCGAAAACAAAGGAAGTAGGTTACAGTACGCTTGTTCACCCACTGCTTGAATACTGCTCAGCAGTGTGGGATCCATACCAGATAGGGTTGATAGAAGAGATCGAGAAGTTCCAACGGAGAGCTGCGCGCTTCCTTACAGGATCATTTAGTAATCGCGAAAGCATTACGGAGATGATAGATAAACTCCAGTGGAAGACTCTGCAGGAGAGACGCTCAGTAGCTCGGTACGGGCTTTTGTTAAAGTTTCGAGAAGATACCTTCACCGAAGAGTCAAGCAGTATATTGCTCCCTCCTACGTATATCTCGCGAAGAGACCATCAGAATAACATCAGAGAGATTAGAGCCCACACAGAAGCATACCGACAATCCTTCTTTCCACGAACAATACGAGACTGTGTGGGGCGGCGGGTGGAATTTATTGTTGTTATTTAAATGTAGAATGTAATGTAATGTAGAAAAGATGCATTTCCCGGCCGATGAACCATATGTGGGGCGGCGGGTGGAATTAATTGTTATATAAATGTTCCTATTATTTATGCTGTTGTTTTGCCGTTCTCAACACTGGCTCTCTAACTACAATTTTGGCAACCAAAAAGTGATTAGCAAAACGTGAAGCTTGTAATTATAATTCCTAGTGCCCACTTCATCTGAGAAATACACTTATAGCTACAGCTTATAGCTCAGAGGAATTAGGAGATTGTTTGGAATTCATAATTAAAAACGATCCTGTAAAAACGTTCGCTCTATTCTGAAAGTCACAGATAAAAAAAAAAAAAAAAAAAAAAAAAAAATCCACACAATGCAACTACCAGAGCAGTTGAGAGTCTAATGCGCTGATGCAACAATAACTGTCCAAATTAAATGTTTAAGTGAATGCTCGCCATAATTTGATGATAATGTTTATCAAACGCCACACTAAATAATGGTAGAATGTTTGTCCCGCAGCGGCACGTGAAAATACGACATACGCAAACTGAAGATAGATCATTAAAGTCATCCCAGAATTAACACTTCACTCGAAAATGAATTCATGGTTACGCGTATCCCGAGTAACTTATTACGGCATCCGAGGCTGTTTATAGCAATGATACCGACGCGACGCGACTCCCAGCACAGGTGGCGTGCTATTCAGCGTCTGGAGAGAACTGGGGCCTTACTCTCTCGCGCAGCGTTCTTATATTTAAAGATGCGGTGCGGACGGCTAAGGGAACGCCTGATCAAATCGGCTCTCCCGACTAGCCGCTGGGCTAGTAATGCACCACTTAAGTTATTGAATAAATCATCGCTTCCTTTGCTGATGGCCGATGAAGTTCTCAATTAGTTCTAAATTATTATGCAAAAGGAATCTAAATATAAATTTTTAAGTTTCTAGCTCTTTTCTGTTGCGCCAATGATTTTTACAGAAAAACATCCAAATTTCGAAAATGGTTGAAGTTTTTGAACTGACATCCAACACATATTGATTTAGTATTACTCCTGACATACTAGAAACGTTTCAGGTTATTTACTTGATTTTTAAAGTATTGCGCAACATTTATGACGTCAGAGCTAGGCTGGCACACAATGGTAAGACTGATGAGAATTTTATACAGCGTGAGTAGGCTGCTTCCCTACGTCACCCTCTACTTAAATTTTTCTTTGAATGTTAATGAACAAAAAAAAATTTAATTACAAAAAGGGAAGCAAGAGTACAGTTTAACTCCCTATGAAAATTAAAATTGAAATGTAAACATATAGAAATATTAATAGAAAACTGATTACCCACTTCAATTATTTAAATTGCTGGCATGTTCACTGCCTCATAAGCAACATTATCACTCAAAATTTAAGCAAAATCAATGAAACACTTTGGCATACCTATTGCCTTAGACAGACAAACACATAAAATATTTAAAATTATGAAAATCTTAAATCCACTAAATACATTTTTACATACACAAATTCAAAGAAAATAACACAGTTATTCATGATACATAAACAGATGATTATATCTTAGCAGTATTTTCTAAACCTGAAAGAAAATTTCACAACTCATGACAATTTCATTTTTACACACGTGGTTGTAGCCGCTTTGGCTGGCGTTCTACACTTCCATTCACAAGGGTGGATGAGGGGAAGCTGCTATGGTGTGCGTCCTTCACGTTCACTCTACATTACATGGGGAAAGGGGAGGGGTCACTGTGAGTTGTGTCCAAGTCACTCCACGCTTTCACGCAGCTACCAGGCTGTCATTATCTGGTTTGTCCTGTAGAACAAACAAAAAGAGTGCCTCAGACTCTGTGCACTTAATATCCAAGGGTGGGTCACAATGAAATGGGGATATATACATTTTATCTTTCAATATGTTACTGGAACAAAGTTAACAGAACTTTTTCAATTTTACTCTCGCGGTTACTTAACTGTCATAAAATCGGTAAACAAATGGCTCAAAACGCCGTTAGTCACGTACTAGTGAAAATTTATGCTCAAGGCATACAATCACAAATCCTATTTAATTTCAATTTATTATTTCTGGGCCGGAACACTGAACCAATGCTTGGTACATTCCTGACAAATCTGTATTTTATTTACTTAGCTGACTCATCTTCAATTACCTTATTCTTAGAGATAGTATGAGTATATTTGATTAATAGTTGTTTTCTCACTTCTTTTTACATGTGAGGAACTTGTGGTAATAGTACAGTTCTGAGTGTTCAAAACACACTACGTTTAGTTGACTACTAAATCCACTTATTGGTCCTCTGCTACTATGTCAGTTCCACATCTGCAATTATTGTACTTACTTCATCGAAGTGTATTTATGCTGAGCTATAAATAATGTTTCACGTCTGCCATTATGTTACTCAATTATGTTGCTAGTGTATACACTAATTTAACACTCACTCTATTAACATTTAAAGCATAAGATAGCACATTTATTTCATATCTATAGTGTATTGAGGCTGATCAGTTTGCTCACGTGGCAATCCATTTCCACTCGATTGGACGCTGAAACCACAGGTAGTCTCTCTCGACCTACCACCAAAGTGCATTAAGTAATTATGGACGAGCGTAATGCTAAATTCATTAAACCTATAGGACACCATGAGCTGCTCTGTCTCATCTAACATAAGGGTACCTATGGTCGCATTCACGCCTCCAACTCATAACCTCAATACGTGTAGGTGTGTCCTGTCACACACTACACCAAATAACGGCCAGCTCCAACCTTATAAATATTTCAAGGACGTGTCCTTCACGTCTCAGACACAAACACTGTTCAATTCTATTACGCTGTCATTCCTTGCTACACAAGGTGAGTTCATTCTTACAACTTATCTGCATATTTTTTATAACACTAAGCAATCTCTTTTACTAATTTTTTAGTTAGCTCTAGTGCATACACTAGGTTTCACTACCACTTCAGATCCTACTTGTACACGAATTTGTATATCTTTTTTAAATTACTGTTGGTGGACCATTTCCAATAAAACAACACTTTGTACTTACAATATTACCAGGGTTCTATACATATTTGTTACTCAAATACATTTGTATCTTAATTACATCATACTTCTCTGCTGTTTACGTCACTTTTAGGTTTGTCACATTAGGTTTTCTTTTCACTAATCGGCGGATAGAATGGTTACAGAACTCATGGCTTGATAGTCACAACGGAAAATTTAATGTGTTGGAAAGAAGAGGTCGAAATTTTAGTGGATAGGAAACATGAAGAGTGAGAGAGACCTGAAATGGAAAGAAGATCTCACACAGCTGGGACTGCACAGCTGCCACACTGTGTAGAGGTTACAGAACTATCTCCTCCCTACAGAGTTCATTGGTTTCAGAAAATTTAATGTGTTTGAGAGTAAGAGCCGAAATTTTGGTGGATAGTAAAGATGAAGAATGAGTGAGACCTGAAAAGGTAAGAAGATCTCACACAGCTGGGACTGCACAGCTGCCACACTGTGTAGAGGTTACAGAACAACCTCCTCCCTACAGAATTCATTCACTACCTATGAACTTCTTTAGGTAGATCACGTTCCTGAGATCTAATAGCTTTTTACTCTTAGGGTACTCTAGACTATATGCATTGGCATGTGGTTTTCCTATGATCCTGAAAGGTCCTTGGTATACGAACATGAATTTCTTTGTTTCTGCATTTATTTTCTTTGATTTTTCCTTGGTTTTGACAAGGACTAACTGACCTATTTCAAAACTAGTGGGTACAGCTTTTGCGTCATGACGCTTCTTCCTTTCCAATACTCTTTCTCTTATATTTGCCCTAGCCTTTAACTTCTTCTCGTCTGTGGATATTTGCGTTAGAATAGGGAATTCTACCATATCTGCAATCACATTGTGCGGTTCTTGGCCAAACTTAAATTCGCAAGGCGCAAAACCAGTTGCATCATGCCTTAAGTTGTTAATTACATTCTCAAAATACTTCATGTGCTCTGGCCAACTTGAGAGTTTCCGAGTGCAATAAGTCCTGCAAAGCCTATTCAATTCTCTCATAATACGTTCACTCATATTTCCTTGGGGGAAATACGCAGATATTTTTAGATGTTTCACTCCGGCCTTATCTAGACATTCCTTAAATCTATCAGAAGTAAATTGAGGCCCATTGTCTGACAGCAAATTCTTCGGAACGCCAACGTTCACGAAGAAATATTTTTCCAACTTTTCTACCACGGTTTTTGCATTTGCTCTTTTAATTGGGTATAGCTTAACATATTTACTAAATCCATCCACAACAACAAAAACATGGGTGCAACCACCTCTCGAAGCAGGAAGAGGACCAAACAAATCACAAGCCAGTAATTCTAGCATTTCAGTTGGCTCTACTGAATGCATATCCCCTTGTATTCTGGTGCTAGCAGCACTGACTTTCTGGCACACTACACAAGATGCTAGACGCTTGGCAACACGGCGGTACATGTTGTCAAACACAACTTTCTCTTTTAATTTTGCAATGCACTTCTTTGCACCATAGTGCCCATACCTCAGGTGTACATAGTCTATTAGTAAGTCTACATGTTGTGAGGGAAAGCACAGCTTCCACTCAGAAACACCTACCTTTTTCCTCCTAAACAGAATACCTTTATGCAGACAATAGTATTGCGAAACCTTAGGATAGTTCGCATTTCCTAAATAGTTCTTCACTAATTTCAGCTGGTCATCTGCATTCTGCTCACGTATCAAGTTCTTAATCACTCTCTTTAATGCACTTTCTTCCTTTACTTCGTGCAATGCAAACATTCGTACTTAGGTCTGTTGCTGTAATTCCCGCGTCATCACAGAGCTCCGCACTTCTAGATAACCCATCAGCTACCAGATTGTCTTTCCCTTGAATATATCTAACCTCAAGGTCAAACTGCTGGAGATACAATGACCATCTTACCAAACGAGCATTCCTCAACTTACGGGTCTTTAATAAGGTCAACGCCTTATAGTCACTGTAAACAATTATCTTGTGACCTAATAGATACTGCTCAAACTTCTGTACCCCAAATACAATTGCCAATGCTTCCAGTTCTGATATGCCATAATTTCTCTCTGCTGCCTGTAAAGATCGACTTGCGAAAGCTATAGTCTTGTGCACTTCTTGTTCGTTCTCTATTTCTACTTGGAATACCTCCACAGCCATACCATAGCCACTAGCATCAACAGACATACAGAATGGTTTTTCAAAATCAGGACGATGTAAAATAGGACTATTAATTACAGATAGTTTAAGCACCACGAACGCCTGTTGACATTCTGCTGTCCAAACCCAATGGGTATCCTTTTTCAGCAGGAGGTGAAGACAGGGCGCATTAAAAGCCTGATCACTAACAAAACGCCTGTAGAAGCCGAAAAGACCGAACATCGATCTCAACTGCTTCTTGTTTCTGGGAGCCTCAAATTTTTCAATGACTGCTAGCTTGCCTGGGTCAGGCAGAATTCCTTTTCCACTTATCATATATCCCAAGAAACCTATTTCCTCTTTAACGCACACTGTCTTTTCAATCTTTAGTTTCATGGCACCTCTCTCAATAGCCTCTAACATATCACTTTCCCTAACCACTATTTCATTCAACCAACGAACGTCCAAGACCAATCAGACACTCCCGTCTCTTTTTGGTACAACAAGAGGATTATTGTACTCACTGACCGCTTTTTCAATCACACCCCACTCTAGCATTTGTGGGGCGGCGAATAATTTATTGAAAAAAATCTAATTGCTGTATAAATGCTTGCATGTTGAATCAGTTTCTGGCTTTTAGAATGTTGTTAATGCTGTCTTTCGCCGTTCTCAACACTGGCTCTCTATTTACTTTTTAGCACCCAGAAAGTGATTTAACAAAACGTGAAGCCAGTACTTAGAGATCCTAGTGCCCACTTCATCTGAGAATACCATTATAGCTGCAGCTTATAGCTCTGAGGAATTAGGAGATAGTCCGGGATTTCTAATCAAAAGCGGTTTTCCAAAATAGTTGAGTATATTCTGAAATTCACTGATAAAAAACACAAGTATCCCTACAACCTAACTAACAGAGCAGTTCAGAGTCTAATGCGCTGATGCAACTATAAATGTCCGAATTAAATGTTAAAAAGAATGCTCGCCATAATTTGATGAAAATATTTCATCAAATGCCACGCTAAATATTTGGTAGAATGTCTGTCCCACGATGGCACGTGAAAATACGACAATACGCAAACTGAAGCTAGATAATGAAAATCATCCCAGAATTAACCCTTCACTTGAAATGATTTCATGGTTCCGCGTATCTCTAGTAACTTAATACGGCACCCGAGGCTGTTTGTAGCAGTGATACCGATGCGACGCGACTCCCAACACAGATGGCGTGTTATTCAGCGTCTGGAGAGAACTGGGGCCTTCCTTCCTCGCGCAACTTTCTTATATATAAAGCCGCGGTGCGGACGGCTAAGGGAACGCCTGATCAAATCGGCTCTCCCGACTAGCCACTGGGCTAGTAACGCACCACTTCAAGTTACATAATAATTTATAGCTTCTTTTGCTGATGGCCGATGAAGCTCTTAATTTAAACGTGCATTCAGCACGCAGGTAAGTATTGATAATAAAATTTTGACGTGGCTAAGTTAAATATTTTGGGCGAGAGAATTAATTAAATTACATTGCACGCAGTAGATGAGCTCTGAACTGGCCCTTTTGAGATCCGCTATCGCTATAATTTTATAGGTATTCAAAAGAAACTTTTCACATCTTCATAGTCATAGCGGACCTCCAACCTATTTAAATCTAAACATCCTAGCCTTATTTATTAGCCTACTTAATCTATCTTGCTTCCTTCAGTTTTGAGATGAAAACCAGAAAATCATGAATTTCCACTAAAATCTTAATTTGTGAAATCCAAAGTACTGTTTTTATTAAATCATTATGAAAGATGAATCTAAATATAAATTTTGAAGTCTCTAGCTCTTTTCTGTTGCGCCAATGATTTTTTCAGAAAAACGTCCAAATTTCGAAAATGGCTGAAGTTATCGAACTAATATTTAACACACATTAATTTAGTATTATTCCTGACATGCTAGAAAAGTTTTAGGTTATTTGCTCGATTTTTATGGTATTGCGCAACACTTACGACATCAGAGCTGGGTACAGCAGACTGGCTGGCACACAGTGGAAACTGATGTGAATTTTCTACGGCGTGAGTAGGCTGCTTCCCTACATCACCCTCTACTTAAATTTTTTTGCTTATGAATGTTAATGAATGAAAAAAAAATTAATTACAAAAAGGGAAGCAAGAGTACAGTTTAACTCCCTATGAAAAATCAAAATTGAAATATAAACCTGTAGAAATAATTAAAGAAAACTGATTACCTACATTAATTATTTAAATTGTAGGCATGTTCACTGCCTTTTAAACAACGTCATTACTCAAAATTTTAAGCAAAGTCAATGAAATATTTTGGCATACATATTGCCTTAGACAAACACACACATACAAATTGAAAAATTATGAAAATCTTAGATCCATTAAATACATTAAATACATTTTTACAAACACACTTTCAAAGAAAATAACATGATACATAAACAGATGATTATCTCTTAGCAGTCTTTTCCAAATCTGAAAGAAAATTTCCCAAATAATTTTTACACACGTGGTTGTAGCCGCTTTGGCTGGCGTCTTACACTTCCATTCACAAGGCTAGAGGAGGGGAAGTTGCTATGGTGTGCGTCCTTCACGTTCTCTCTAAATTACATTGGGGAAAGGGGAGGGGTCACTGTGAGTTGTGTCCAAGTCACTCCACGCTTTCACGCAGCTACCAGGCTGCCATTATCTGGTTTGTCCTGTAGAACAAACAAAAAGAGTGCCTCAGACTCTGTTCACTTAATATCTATGGCTGGGTCACAATGAAATGGGGATATATACATTTTATCCTTCAATATTTTGCTGGAACAAAGTTAACAGAGCTTTTTCAGTATTACTCTCGCGGTTACTAAACTGTCATAAAATCGTTAAACAAATGGCTCAAAACGCCTTTAGTCATGTATTAGAGAAAATTTATGCTCCTAAGGCATACAATCATAAATCATATTTAATCTGAATTTATTATTTCTGGGCCGGAACACTGAACCAATGCTCGGTACATTCCTGATACATTTGTATTTTAAGCACTTAACTGATTCATCTTTGATTACCTTATTCTTAGAGATAGTATGAGTATGATTAGTGGTTGTTTTCTCAGCTTCTTTGTTCTTGTGAGTAACGTTTGGTAATAGTACAGTTGTGAGTGTTCAAAACACACTACGTTTAGTTGACTACTAAATCCACTTATTGGTCCTCTGCTACTATGTCAGTTCCACATCTGCAATTAGGTACTTACTTACATTGAAGTGTATTTATGCTGAGCTAAAGTAATGTTTCACGTCTGTCAGTATGTTATTTATTTATTTTGCTAGTGTATGTACTTATTTAACGCTCACTCTATTAATATTTAAAGCATAGGATAGCACATTTATTTCATATCTATAGTGTATTGCAGCTGATCAGTTTGCTCACGTGGCAATCCATTTCCACTCGATTGAACGCTGAAACCACAGGTAGTCTCTCTCGACCTACCACTAAAGTGCATTAAGTAATTATGGACGAGCGTAATGCTAAATTCATTAAACCTATAGGACACCATGAGCTGCTCTGTCTCATCTAACATAAGGGTACCTATGGTCGCATTCACGCCTCCAACTCATAACCTCAATACGTGTGGGTGTATCCTGTCACACACTACACTAAAATAATGGCCAGCTCCAACCTTATAAATACTTCAGGGACGTGTCCTTCACGTCTCAACCACAAACACTGCTCAATTCTATTACACTGCCTTTCCTTGCTACACCAGGTGAGTTTAATCTTACAACTTATCTGCATATTTTTCCTAACACTAAGCAATCTCTTTTACTAATTTTTTAGTTAGCTCTAGTGCATACACTAGGTTTCATTACCACTTCAGATCCTGCTTGTACATGAATTCATATATCTTTTTAAATTACTGTTGGTGGACCATTTCCAATAAAACAACACTTTGTAGTTACTATATTACCTGGGTTCTATACATACTTGTTACTCAAATACATTTTATATCTTAATTACGCAATACTTCTCTATTGTTTGTCACTATTAGGTTTGTCACATTAGGTATTTTTCTTCACTAATCGGTAGATAGAATGGTTACATAACTCATGGCTTAATAGCCATGACAGAAAATTTTCATGTCTGGAAAGAAGAGGTCGAAATTTTTGTGGATAGGAAAGATGAAGAATGACTGAGACCTGAAATGGAAAGAAGATCTCACACAGCTGGGACTGCACAGCTGCCACACTGTGTAGAGGTTACAGAACAACCTCCTCCCTACAGCATTCATTAGCTTAATGCTGTATTGATAACCATACCGGAAAATTTAATGTATGAAAGAAGAGGTCGAAATTTTTTAGGACAGGAAAGAGGAAGAATGACTGAGATCTGAAATGGGAAAGAAGATCTCACACAGCTGGGACTGCACAGCTGCCACACTGTGTAGAGGTTACAGAACAACCTCCTCCCTACAGCATTCATTAGCTTAATGCTGGCTTGATGGTCATAACGGAAAATTTTAGTATTTGGAAAGAAAAGGTCGAAATTTTTGAGGACAGGAAAGAGGAAGAATGAGTGAGACCTGAAAGGGAAAGAAGATCTCACACAGCTGGGACTGCACAGCTGCCACACTGTGTAGAAGTTACCGAACAACCTCCTCCCTACAGCATTCATTCATAACCTTTGACCACGCCACGTCGATCTGAAAATACTTTATGATGCGTTTTTAGAACCTGTCTCAGTTCTTTCTTTTGATTGTCTGAAATCTTATAGATTTCCTGCAATTTAGCTTTTATTTTGTCTAAAATAATTGCTTCTTCTTCTTCTGTGTTCAGCTTACTGTTACTAAGATTAACACCTTCGTCCCAATACCTCCTATTTTTCAGAACTCGTATAGGCAGCTCCCAAGTTCCATCATCAGTTACTACATGTTTATCACTAAAAGGGACTGTAATTACTCGGGTTATTGGCAAGACCATTTTTAACTGGCTTCTTTCAAAGTCAACAACACTCTGATATTATGACAAGAAATCTATGCCAATTAAAACCTCAATACTGAGATTGTTTACAATTAAACATGGATGATCAATTAAATTACCATTAATGTTAAAGGTCAGCAAAGCTTCTTGCTTTACCGTTTTTGACACTTTGCCAGTAGCACCAATTATTCTTAGTCCTGATACCCTCATTACTGTAAGCTTGTCTTTACCAGGTAATGCATCAAAGAAGGACCGAGATATCGCACTCACTTCACTTCCACTGTCTAAGAGACAACGTACATTGATACCCAACATATTCACTATTATTATAGGGTGGCTTATTCTAGGTGCACAGGTGGCTCCTCAAACTCATCCAATAGTTCCTTTTGGATTTGTCTCCAACTAAAGTGATCGACATCTGTCTTCATTACATTTAGGTCACAGTGTGTAGGGGTTTTCTGAATTATATTTTCAGCTGCCTTTTCCAGTCGGTCTATTAATTTCAAGTCGAAACACCGCACGACTTCATTACATTTAGTTTGCTGAACATAACCCAAATTACTGTAGTCTGAGCGATTCTGCGCCTCCAGACCGGGCATAACACTAGTTACAGCTAACCAACTTTCACCATTATCGTCGGTTTCCTTCTCAAGTGACAACTGGTCACAGCTACTGGGTTCATCGACCCCCAACAGCCTACCCTCTACATTCTCACTTATCTCCTGTCCTAAATCTATTAGTACATTATCAACATTCTGCACAGGCACTTTAGATAAGAGCACATCTTCTTCATCGTAAATATAAGCATGAATTTCTTCTGCTTCTTCACCTGTCAATTCAGTATTTTGTAGCTCCTCCCTATCGTTACACTGCTGCGCCTTCTCTTTCTCTTCCCACTTAGAAAGCGTCTCTAACACGGTATCTATCAAATACTGTGAGTGATCTAATATTTCTGCTGTATTCTTAGGTGCTACCGACTCTTCATCCACATGTTCAGTTTGAGTATTCTGATCTGTCTCACCAATTCCCTTAACTACTGGCATAGGAAAAGTAACCGCCTGGTGAGCGCCAGTGCCCTCATAGACGGGAACTAGTTTTCCTGCCTCGGCCTACTGCTGTTTCCTTTATTTTCATTATAGTTAACTGGCATAGTTTTGCTTTCCGTACTGTGGTTTACATGCATACTTTTGTTTGGCACAACATTACTGTCATTTGGATGCCATTGTTGGTTCTGATAATTAGTTCTCCAATTCCTACCTCTCTTAGGATGGCGAACACCTACTGTTCTGATGTTTACATTGCCATTTTGCTCGTTCATAAAATTACTACTATTGTTATTAGCATTTCTGTTATTACGTGATTGCTCCTCATTGACCGCAACACGTTCTACACGTTCCAGATACTCAATGAAACGATCCAGATTGTCTTTAGGGGCAGATATAATTCTAGTTTGCCAATACCATGGCAGTTTGGCTTCAAGACCTAGTATAATCATTTCTGGTTTTAGCTTTTCCGCCAAATGTGACAAAAGTGAAATCCATGACCTAGCAAACTCTTTAATTGATTCCTTGCCTGCATTGAAGCGTTTTCCACTCCAAAATTCTCTCAACACTTCATTTTGCTTATTGCTAGACCAATACTCATTAATAAAAGCTGTTTTAAATTCCGCTAATGTTTTACACTTCAACATAACATCAGCTGACCAACGCATGGTGTCACCTGCTAAATGGCTTCTAATAAATGAGATTTTCTCTCGTTCAGACCAAGTTGGTGGAATCACATCTTCAAAATCGTTCCAGAAATCTAGCGGGTGGATATTTTTATCTGGATCGAACCGCAAGAACTGCCGACACCCGATAAAAGCGGCGTTTGCAGCTACAACTTGTTGTATACTACCATTACCAGAAGTTACTGAAGCTACTTTACTCTCAATGTTAGCAATGTTAGTACTGATATTTTCTACTTTCATTTAAACATTATCTACTCTTTGTACAATATGAGTAGTGTCAGTTTTGATTGCATCTACATCTGCTTGACATATGTTTACTTTTATATTAACATCTTTAAATCTATCTGAGCACAGTTCAGATTCCGCCTCGATCTTCTCTGTTAACTTGTGCTTCAGCTTCGCATCTTCCATTTGGAAGTCTCTGCGAACCTCAGCAACTTCGGATTTAACTGTTTTATACATTTCAGAAAACTGTTGAGCAACCTTTTTCTTAATATCCTGATGATTGTAATCAATTTTACAATTCAAACTGTCTAGATCCTCTTTCAACTTATTGCAACCAGCCTTGAAGGTATCGTCCATTACCTCCAATCGTTTATTAAAATTAGTTTGACTGGTCACAATCTCAGACTTTAATTCAGCATTATTGGATTCTAATTTATTGTTCATTGCCTCAATTATATCAGATTTTAAATCAGCTGTCATTTTTGCATTACTGGCAGCTATTGCTTGTAATACACTCCTGGAAATTGAAATAAGAACACCGTGAATTCATAGTCCCAGGAAGGGGAAACTTTATTGACACATTCCTGGGGTCAGATACATCACATGATCACACTGACAGAACCACAGGCACATAGACACAGGCAACAGAGCATGCACAATGTCGGCACTAGTACAGTGTATATCCACCTTTCGCAGCAATGCAGGCTGCTATTCTCCCATGGAGACGATCGTAGAGATGCTGGATGTAGTCCTGTGGAACGGCTTGCCATGCCATTTCCACCTGGCTCCTCAGTTGGACCAGCGTTCGTGCTGGACGTGCAGACCGCGTGAGACGACGCTTCATCCAGTCCCAAACATGCTCAATGGGGGACAGATCCGGAGATCTTGCTGGCCAGGGTAGTTGACTTACACCTTCTAGAGCACGTTGGGTGGCACGGGATACATGCGGACGTGCATTGTCCTGTTGGAACAGCAAGTTCCCTTGCCGGTCTAGGAATGGTAGAACGATGGGTTCGATGACGGTTTGGATGTACCGTGGACTATTCAGTGTCCCCTCGACGATCACCAGTGGTGTACGGCCAGTGTAGGAGATCGCTCCCCACACCATGATGCCGGGTGTTGGCCCTGTGTGCCTCGGTCGTATGCAGTCCTGATTGTGGCGCACACCTGCACGGCGCCAAACACGCATACGACCATCATTGGCACCAAGGCAGAAGCGACTCTCATCGCTGAAGACGACACGTCTCCATTCGTCCCTCCATTCACGCTTGTCGCGACACCACTGGAGGCGGGCTGCACGATGTTGGGGCGTGAGCGGAAGACGGCCTAACGGTGTGCGGGACCGTAGCCCAGCTTCATGGAGACGGTTGCGAATGGTCCTCGCCGATACCCCAGGAGCAACAGTGTCCCTAATTTGCTGGGAAGTGGCGGTGCGGTCCCCTACGGCACTGCGTAGGATCCTACGGTCTTGGCGTGCATCCGTGCGTCGCTGCGGTCCGGTCCCAGGTCGACGGGCACGTGCACCTTCCGCCGACCATTGGCGACAACATCGATGTACTGTGGAGACCTCACGCCCCACGTGTTGAGCAATTCGGCGGTACGTCCACCCGGCCTCCCGCATGCCCACTATACGCCCTCGCTCAAAGTCCGTCAACTGCACATACGGTTCACGTCCACGCTGTCGCGGCATGCTACCAGTGTTAAAAACTGCGATGGAGCTCCGTATGCCACGGCAAACTGGCTGACACTGACGGCGACGGTGCACAAATGCTGCGCAGCTAGCGCCATTCGACGGCCAACACCGCGGTTCCTGGTGTGTCCGCTGTGCCGTGCGCGTGGTCATTGCTTGTACAGCCCTCTCGCAGTGTCCGGAGCAAGTATGGTGGGTCTGACACACCGGTGTCAATGTGTTCTTTTTTCCATTTCCAGGAGTGTATAACATTTAAATCAACAGCCCCAGCATCTTTGGGTTGCTCACTAGCTGGCTTTTTATCACACTCAGGTGACGAAAAACTAGCTCCAACACCAGAATCATCAAAACTAAATGAAACTTCTGATTGATTAGTCATATCTAACTTCTCCTTCTTAAACTCTACCATCTCTGATGACTGTTTCATTTTTAATTCATCAGAGAAACTATCATCCAATAAATTTACAATTTCTAGTTTCTGCTTTACTACAGGGGTCTCTATTATTGAATCATTGCCCCTTCGCACGCTACTGTCAGGAGACAATACTTCGTATTTCACTTTAACATTACTACTTTCATGCATGTTTATACTTGAAACGTTGTCTGAATTTACAGTTCCCTCAACAGACATAGGTTCTAATTTAAGTTTAAACTCAGTTTCTTTTGGCGGTTCCATCGCCGACAGTCTTTTAGTGCAGGTTAGTAAAATTTTTAACAGCTTTTCACTTAACTTAGTTCCTTCTGCACGACATATGGCGTTGCCGGCGCGGCGTACCAGGATTACTGATGCGACGTGGCACGTGAAACTGCAGACGGCACTCCGACGGCTGTTGTGTGTTTGCGTGGCCCGCAATTGCAGGCGCGGTTCCGGCTGCTCCAGCGGACGACTGCGGTGAGGTGAAACTAGCTTCTCGCGATGCCGGCAGCGCCGCTAGACTCAGTGCCAGCTGTCCACCCTGGTAGCTGAGTGGTCAGCGTGACACTGTCAATCCTAAGGGCACGGGTTCTATTCCCGGCTGGGTCGGAAACTTTCTCCGTTCAGGGACTGGGTGTTGTGTTGTCCTAATCATCATCATTTCATCCCCATCGACGCGCAGGTCGCCGAAGTGGCGTCAAATCGAAAGACCTGCACTAGGCGAACGGTCTACCCGACGGGAGGCCCTAGCCACACGACATCTCCGTCAATCCAGATGTGTTGTTAATCCAATTGCGTCGTCCACATGTACACGTAACACATTCACTGTTGTATACTCAGTTGCGTGTCGCATTTCACTCTCGAATCCGTATAGTTAAAAATCACTATCACTCAGTTGATTTCCCGGCCGATGCACCATATGTGGGGCGGCGAATAATTTATTGAAAAAAATCTAATTGCTGTATAAATGCTTGCATGTTGAATCAGTTTCTGGCTTTTAGAATGTTGTTAATGCTGTCTTTCGCCGTTCTCAACACTGGCTCTCTATTTACTTTTTAGCACCCAGAAAGTGATTTAACAAAACGTGAAGCCAGTACTTAGAGATTCTAGTGCCCACTTCATCTGAGAATACCATTATAGCTGCAGCTTATAGCTCTGAGGAATTAGGAGATTGTCCGGGATTTCTAATCAAAAACGGTTTTCCAAAATAGTTGAGTATATTCTGAAATTCACTGATAAAAAACACAAGTATCCCTACAACCTAACTAACAGAGCAGTTCAGAGTCTAATGCGCTGATGCAACTATAAATGTCCAAATTAAATGTTAAAAAGAATGCTCGCCATAGTTTGATGAAAATATTTCATCAAACGCCACGCTAAATATTTGGTAGAATGTCTGTCCCGCGACGACACGTGAAAATACGACAATACGCAAACTGAAGCTAGATAATGAAAATCATCCCAGAATTAACCCTTCACTTGAAATGATTTCATGGTTCCGCGTATCTCTAGTAACTTAATATGGTACCCGAGGCTGTTTGTAGCAGTGATACCGATGCGACGCGACTCCCAACACAGATGGCGTGTCATTCAGCGTCTGGAGAGAACTGGGGCCTTCCTTCCTCGCGCAACGTTCTTATATATAAAGCCGCGGTGCGGACGGCTAAGGGAACGCCTGATGAAATCGGCTCTCCTGACTAGCCGCTGGGCTAGTAATGCACCACTTCAAGGTACATAATAATTTATAGCTTCTTTTGCTGATGGCCGATGAAGCTCTTAATTTAAACGTGCATTCAGCACGCAGGTAAGTATTGATAATAAAATTTTGACGTGGCTAAGTTAAATATTTTGGGCGAGAGAATTAATTAAATTACACTGCACGCAGTAGATGAGCTCTGAACTGGCCCTTTTGAGATCCGCTATCGCAATAATTTTATAGGTATTCAAAAGAAACTTTTCACATCTTCATAGTCATAGCGGACCTCCAACCTATTTAAATCTAAACATCCTAGCCTTATTTATTAGCCTACTTAATCTATCCTGCTTCCTTCAGTTTTGAGATGAAAACCAGAAAATCATGAATTTCCACTAAAATCTTAATTTGTGAAATCCAAAGTACTGTTTTTATTAAATCATTGTGAAAGATGAATCTAAATATAAATTTTGAAGTCTCTAGCTCTTTTCTGTTGCGCCAATGATTTTTTCAGAAAAACGTCCAAATTTCGAAAATGGCTGAAGTTATCGAACTAATATTTAACACACATTAATTTAGTATTATTCCTGACATGCTAGAAAAGTTTTAGGTTATTTGCTCGATTTTTATGGTATTGCGCAACACCTACGACGTCAGAGCTAGTTACAGCAGACTGGCTGGCACACAATGGAAACTGATGTGAATTTACTACAGCGTGAGTAGGCTGCTTCCCTACACATTCTCTGTATCTCCTTTCGAACCGCCTCCTTCCTAGCCACATGTATTTGGTATGGCTTCCTGAAAAACACTTGGCCAGGTTTCACCTTTAATTGACATTCATAACCTCTGACCACGCCATGTCGATTTGAAAATACCTTATGATGCCTTTTTAAAACCTGTCTCAGTTTTTCCTTCTGATTAGCTGAAATTTTATCGATTTCCTGCAATTTAGCTTCTATTTTGTCCAAAATAATTGCTTCTTCTTCTTCTGTGTTTAGCTTACTTTTACTAAGATTAACATCTTCGTCCCAATATCTCCTATTTTTCAGAACTCGTATAGGCAGCTCCCAAGTTTCATCATTAGTTACTACATGTTTATAAATAAAAGGTACCGTAATTACTCCGGTTATCGGCAAGACCAATTTTAACTGGCATCTTTCATAGTCAACAACACTCTGATATTTCGACAAGAAATCTATGCCAATTAAATCCTCAATACTGAGATTATTTACAATTAAGCATGGATGATCAATTAAATTACCATTAACGTCAAAGGGCAGCAAAGCTTCTTGTTTTACCGTTTTTGACACCTTGCCAGTAGCACCAATTATTCTTAGTCCTGATTCCCTCATTACTGTAAGCTTGTCTTTACCAGGTAACGCATCAAAGAAGGACTGTGATATCGCATTCACCTCATTTCCACTGTCTAAGAGACAACGTACATTGATACCCAACATATTCACTATTATTATAGGGTGGCTTATTCTAGGTTGTACAGGTGGTTCCTCAAACTCATCCAATAGTTCCTTTTGGATTTGCCTCCAATTAAAGTGATCGACATCTGTCTTCATTACATTTAGGTCAAAGTGTGTAGGGGTTTCCTGAATTACATTTTCAGCTGCCTTTTCCAGTCGGTCTATTAATTTCAAATCGAAGCACCGCACGACTTCATTACATTTAGTTTGCTGAACATGACCCAAATTACTGTAGTCTGAGCGATTCTGCGCCTCCAGACCGGGCATAACACTAGTTACAGCTAAACCACTTTCATTATTATCGTCAGGTTCCTTCTCAAGTGACAATTGGTCACAGCTACTGGGTTCATCGACCCCCAACAGGCTATCCTCTACATTCTCACTTATCTCCTGTTCTAAATCTATTAGTACATTATCAACATCCTGCACAGGCACTCTAGATAAGAGCACATCATCCTCATCGTAAATATAAGCATGAATTTCTTCTGCTTCTTCACCTGACAATTCAGTATTTTGTAGCTCTTCCCTACCGTTACACTGCTGCGCCTTCTCTTTCTCTTCCCACTCAGAAAGCGTCTCCAACACGGTAACTATCAAATACTGTGAGTGATCTAATATTTCTGCTGTATCCTTAGATGCTACCGACCTTTCATCCACATGTTCAGTTTGAGTATTCTGATCTGCCTCACCAATTCCCTTAACTACTGGCATAGGAAAAGTAACCGCCTGGTGAGCGCCAGTGTCCTCATAGACGGGAACTAGTTTTCCTGCCTCTCTCTACTATTGTTTCCTTTATTTCCATTATAGTTAACTGGCACAGCATTGCTTTCCGCACTGTTGTTTACCTGCATAATTTCGTTCGGAACAAAATTACTATGATTTGTATGCCATTGTTGGTTCTGATAATTATTTCTCCAATTCCTACCTCTCTTAGGATGGCGAACACCTACTGTTCTGATGTTTACATTGCCATTCTGCTCGTTCTTATAATTACTGCTAGTGTTATTAGCATTTCTGTTATTACGCGCTTGCTCCTCATTGGCAGTAACACGCTCTACACGTTCCAAATATTCAATTAAACGATCCAGATTGTCTCTAGGGGCAGATATAATTCTAGTTTGCCAATAACATGGCAGTTTGGCTTCAAGACCTAGTATTATTATTTCAGGTTTTAGCTTTTCGGCCAAATGTGACAAACGTGAGATCCATGACCTGGCAAATTCTTTGATAGATTCTACATCTACATCTACATTTATACTCCGCAAGCCACCCAACGGTGTGTAGCGGAGGGCACTTTACGTGCCACTGTCATTACCTCCCTTTCCTGTTCCAGTCGCGTATGGTTCGGGGAAGAACGACTGCCGGAAAGCCTCCGTGCGCGCTCTAATCTCTCTAATTTTACATTCGTGATCTCCTTGGGAGGTATAAGTAGGGGGAAGCAATATATTCGATACCTCATCCAGAAACGCACCCTCTCGAAACCTGGCGAGCAAGCTACACCGCGATGCAGAGCGCCTCTCTTGCAGAATGTGCCCCTTGAGTTTGTTAAACATCTCCGTAACGCTATCACGGTTACCAAATAACCCTGTGACGAAACGCGCCGCACTTCTTTGGATCTTCTCTATCTCCTCCGTCAGCCTGATCTGGTACGGATCCCACACTGATGAGCAATACTCAAGTATAGGTCGAACGAGTGTTTTGTAAGCCACCTCCTTTGTTGATGGACTACATTTTCTAAGGACTCTCCCAATGAATCTCAATCTGGTACCCGCCTTACCAACAATTAATTTTATATGATCATTCCACTTCAAATCGTTCCGCACGCATACTCCCAGATATTTTACAGAAGTAACTGCTACCAGTGTTTGTTCCGCTATCATATAATCATACAATAAAGGATCCTTCTTTCTATGTATTCGCAATACATTACATTTGTCTATGTTAAGGGTCAGTTGCCACTCCCTGCACCAAGTGCCTATCCGCTGCAGATCTTCCTGCATTTCGCTACAATTTTCTAATGCTGCAACTTCTCTGTATACTACAGCATCATCTACGAAAAGCCGCATGGAACTTTCGACACTATCTACTAGGTCATTTATATATATTGTGAAAAGCAATGGTCCCATAACACTCCCCTGTGGCACGCCAGAGGTTACTTCAACGTCTGTAGACGTCTCTCCATTGATAACAACATGCTGTGTTCTGTTTGCTAAAAACTCTTCAATCCAGCCACACAGCTGGTCTGATATTCCGTAGGCTCTTACTGTATCAGGCGACAGTGCGGAACTGTATCGAACGCCTTCCGGAAGTCAAGAAAAATAGCATCTACCTGGGAGCCTGTATCTAATATTTTCTGGGTCTCATGAACAAATAAAGCGAGTTGGGTCTCACACGATCGCTGTTTCCGGAATTCATGTTGATTCCTACAGAGTAGATTCTGGGTTTCCGAAAACGACATGATACTCGAGCAAAAAACATGTTCTAAAATTCTACAACAGACCGACTTCAGAGATATAGGTCTATAGTTTTGCGCATCTGCTCGACGACCCTTCTTGAAGACTGGGACTACCTGTGCTCTTTTCCAATCATTTGGAACCTTCCGTTCCTCTAGAGACTTGCGGTACACGGCTGTTAGAAGGGGGGCAAGTTCTTTCGCGTACTCTGTGTAGGATCGAATTGGTATCCCGTCAGGTCCAGTGGACTTTCCTCTGTTGAGTGATTCCAGTTGCTTTCTATTCCTTGGACACTTATTTCGATGTCAACCATTTTTTCGTTTGTGCGAGGATTTAGAGAAGGAACTGCAGTGCGGTCTTCCTCTGTGAAACAGCTTTGGAAAAAGGTGTTTAGTATTTCAGCTTTACGCGTGTCATCCTCTGTTTCAATGCCATCATCATCCTGGAGTGTCTGGATATGCTGTTTCGAGCCACTTACTGATTTAACATAAGACCAGAACTTCTTAGGATTTTCTGTCAAGTCGGTACATAGAATTTTACATTCGAATTCACTGATTGCTTCACGCATAGCCCTCCTTACGCTAACTTTGACATCGTTTAGCTTCTGTTTGTCTGAGAGGTTTAGGCTGCGTTTAAACTTGGAGTGATGCTCCTTGCCTACATTGAAGCGTTTTCCACCCCAAAATTCGCTCAACACTTCATTTTGCTTATTACTAGGCCAATACTCATTAATGAAAGCTGTTTTAAATTCCGCTAATGCTTTACACTTCAACATAAAATCAGCTGACCAACGCATGGCGTCACCTGCTAAATGGCTTCTAATAAATGAGATTTTCTCTCGTTCAGACCAAGTTGGTGGAATCACATCTTCAAAATCGTTCCAGAAATCTAGCGGGTGGATATTTTTATCTGGATCGAACCGCAAGAACTGCCGACACCCGATAAAAGCGGCGTTTGCAGCTACAATTTGTTGCATACTACCATTACCAGAAGTTACTGAAGCTACTTTATTCTCAATGTTAGCAATGTTAGTACTAATATTTTATACTCTCATTTCAACATTATCTACTCTTTGTACAATATGAGTAGTATCGGTTTTGATTGCATCTACTTCTGCTTGACATATGTTTACTTTTATATTAATAGATTTAAACCTATCTGAGCACAGTGCAGATTCTGCCTCGATCTTTTCTGTTAACTTGTGCTCCAGCTTCGCATCTTCCATTTGGAAGTCTTTGCGAACCTCAGCAACTTCGGATTTAACAATTTCAGAAAATTGTTGAGCAACATTTTTCTTAATATCCTCATGATTGTAATCAATTTTATAATTCAAACTGTCCAGACCCTCTTTCAACTTATTGCAACCAGCCTTGAAGGTATTGCCCATTTCGTCCAATCGTTTATTAAAATTAGTTTGGCTGGCCACAATTCTGTTACTTACCTCAATTATATCAGATTTTAATTCAGCATTCATTCTAGCATTACTGGCTGACATTTTTGCATTACTGGCTGACAATTTTTCATTACTGGCAGCTATTGCTTGTAATATAACATTTAAATCAATAGCCCCAGTATCTTTGGGTTGCTCACTAGCTGGCTTTTTATCACACTCAGGTGACGAAAAACTAGCTCCAACACCAGAATCATCAAAACTAAATGAAACTTCTGATTGATTAGTCATATCTAACTTCTCCTTCTTAAACTCTACCATCTCTGATGACTGTTTCGTTTTTAATTCATCAGATAAACTATCATCCAATGAATTAACAATTTCTGCTTTCAGCTTTACTACAGGGGTCTCTCTTATTGAATCATTGCCCCTTCTCACACTACTGTCAGGAGACAAAACTTCATATTTCACTCTAACATTACTATTTTCATGTATTTTTACACTTGAATCGTTGTCTGGATTTACAGTTCCCTCAACAGACCTAGGTTCTGGTTTAAGTTTAATCTCAGTTTCTTCTGGCAGTTCAATCTCCAACAGTCTTTTAGTGCAGGTTAGTAAAATTTTTAACAGCTTTTCACTTAACTTAGTTCCGTCTGCACGACGTACCAGGCGCGGCGTACCAGGATTACTGATGCGACGCGGCGCGTTGAAACTGCAGACGGCACTCCGACGGCGGCTGTGTGTTTGCGTGGCCCGCAACTGCCGGTTGCTCCGGCGGACGACTGCGGTGAGGCGAAACTGGCTTCTCGCGATGCCGGCAGCGCCGCTAGACTCTGTGCCAGCTCCGTCAATCCAGATGCGTTATTAATCCAATTGCGTCGTCACATACACACGTAACACTATCACTGTTCTATTACTCAGTTGCGTGTCGCATTTCACTCCCGAATCCGAATATTTAAAAATCACTTTCACTTTTACTCAGTTTCTTTCGCGCCCGATGCTCCGATTGTGGGGCGGCTGGTGGAAATTAATGTTGTTATTTAAATGTAGAATGTAATGTAATGTAGAAAAGATGCATTTCCCGGCCGATTAACCATATGTGGGGTGGCGGGTCGAATTAACTGTTATATAAATGTTCCTATTATTTATGCTGTTGTTTGCCGTTCTCAACACTGGCTCTCTAAGTACAATTTTGGCAACCAGAAAGTGATTAGCAAAACGTGAAGCCTGTAATTAGAATTCCTAGTGCCCACTTCATCTGAGAAATACACTTATAGCTACAGCTTATAGCTCAGAGGAATTAGGAGATTGTCTGGGATTCGTAATAAAAACGATTCTCTAAAAACGTTCGCTATATTCTGAAAGGCACAGACCAAAAAGAATACACAATCCAACTAACAGAGCAGTTCAGAGTCTAATGCGCTGATACAACTATAACTGTTCAAATTAAATGTTTAAATGAATGCCCGCCATAATTTGATGATAATGTTCATCAAACGTCACGCAAAATAATGGTAGAATGTCTGTCCCGCAGTAGCATGTGAAAATACGACATACGCAGACTAGAGATAGATCATTAAAGTCATCCCAGAATTAACACTTCACTCGAAAATGAATTCATGGTTACGCGTATCCCGAGTAATACGGCATCCGAGGCTGTTTATAGCAATGATACCGACGCGACGCGACTCCCAGCACAGGTGGCGTGCTATTCAGCGTCTGGAGAGAACTGGGGCCTTACTCTCTCGCGCAGCGTTCTTATGTTTAAAGATGCGGTGCGGACGGCTAAGGGAACGCCTGATCAAATCGGCTCTCCCGACTAGCCGCTGGGCTAGTAATGCACCACTTAAGTTATTGAATAAATCATCGCTTCCTTTGCTGATGGCCGATGTAGTTCTCAATTTAAATGTGCATTCAGCACACAGGTAAGTAATCATAATAAAAGTCTGATGTGGCTAAGTCAATTATTTTAGGCGAGAGAATTAATTTAATTACACTACACGCAGTAGACGAGCTCTGAACTTGCCCTTTGGAGATACGCTATCGCTATAGTTTTACAGTTATTCGATTGAAACTTCTCACACCTTTATGATTATATGATTATAGCGGATCTCCCTTCTACTTAAATTTAAACATCCTAGCCTTATTTATTAGCCTACTTAATCTATCTTGCTCCCTTAATTTTTTAAGACAAAACCCAGAAAATCATGAATTTCAACAAAATTTTTAATTTGTGAGATCCAGAAGACTGTTTGTACTAAATTATTATGAAAAAGGAATCTAAATATAAATTTTTAAGTCTCTAGCTCTTTTCTGTTGCGCCAATGATTTTTACAGAAAAACGTCCAAATTTCGAAAATGGTTAAAGTTATTGAACTGACATGCAACACATATTGATTTAGTATTACTCCTGACATACTAGAAACGTTTCAGGTTATTTACTTGATTTTTAAAGTATTGCTCAACATTTATGGCGTCAGAGCTAGGCTGGCACACAATGGAAAGACTGATGCGATTTTTATATGGCGTGAGTAGGCTGCTTCCCTACAACTGGAATAGAAGGGAGAACCGATAGAGGTACTCAGGGTACCCTCCGCCACACACCGTCATGTGGCTTGCGGAGTATGGATGTAGATGTAGATGTAGATGTATTTGAATCCTGCATCTTCATTATATCATGTGGATATTAATACCATGGTTCCACACCAAGCTGTTCGGTTAATTCCATTGTTATCGACATAGTTTGATGACACACAGTATTCTAAGTGCCTCCTTACCCAGTGCTCACTAAGCTCTGCGCATACGTCCTGCGTTAGACTTAGAGATATGTTCCGCTTCCTGGATCGTCATACCTATAGCCAGCCGAGATTCAGCTGACAGCTGACAGCTATCAAGAGTCTTACAACAGCACAACGAAGAAATGAATCAAAGAACAGAATGGAGTACAAAAAATACATGCAGCTTCACTTAGATGAAGAAGATGTGGACATCTGCGATGAATGAATCCTGAAAAATGAACAGTCTAAATAAATAAGTAAACATCGAAAGGAGTGCGAAATCTTGAAAAATCGAGGAAAGTGTGGGAACCATAACAAGCATTAAATATCCAAAAACGGGGAGAGGAGGTAGAGGAGGAGGAGAAGGAGGAGGAGGAGGACGAGGAGGAAGAGGGAAAATGATGATGATGATGATGATGATGATGACAGCGATGAAATGTAGGTGGAAGGTACATACAACCACGTGAATGGGTGGCAGATGGACGTAGGATGTTTTTGCTGGATACCAAGAGATAGATAAAGACGTAGGAGGTACCCTGTTACAAGTGTGTAGATGATATGAGACAATATGCAGGAAGAACAACGAACTGTATACCTTCAGATTGCAATTCGTGGAAAAGCTATAGGAGGCCATTATCCGGCGATGGAAGTCATGATCACAAACTGACTTTGCGAAACACTCCTTTTTTTTATAGCTCAATAGTTAAACACGTTGACTTATTATCAGTTTCAACTGTCCTGCTGACTTACATATTTTGCACGGTCATTTTTTGCGTAGCATATGCATAGCGTGGGGTATCTGCACTGTGACCGCTCAACGCCGTAGAGAACTGGAGGTAATACATCCCCAGGTTGTCGAGCCCCTTTACGCCCCTTTAAGGCCTTTTCCGTGTTTAGCACACAGTTGACGCAAGTTGCTAGAGATCGCCTTACTGAGTGTCTGAAGCTTGTAGCGGCTGTTTTTCTTTTTTCTCCTTCCTCGTTTTTCCTTTGTTCCCCTGAGGAAAGCGGCTTAAGGGCATCAGTAAAGGAGGTGGCCAGGTGCAGAGCCGCTGCGAAGAACTCGCCGCTGTGTGGCGCTTGGAGCAAGCGGTAGCCTCTCACCCTACCTGCGGCACAAAATTTACGTGCTCCGTACGTACTTTTTCGCGCCGACCACGGAGACATCTCATCTGGTCTCTCTGATGGGGCCGAGCTTACAACCAGGTGGTATCAGTCTCATCTGTAGCTCTATTACTGCGTATCACATGTGTGTAAATATAATGCTACCACGTCAAGCTCCTCGGTTAAATCCATTGTCACCAGTTTAATGCCGGCCGCGGTGGTCTAGCGGTTCTAGGCGCTCAGTCCGGAACCGCGCGATTGCTACGGTCGCAGGTTCGAATCCTGCCTCGGGTATGGATGTGTGTGATGTTCTTAGGTTAGTTAGGTTTAAGTAGTTCTAAGTTCTAGGGGACTGATGACCATAGATGTTAAGTCCCATAGTGCTCAGAGCCATTTGAACCAGTTTAATTTGCTGACTCACCCTATTATAACTAATTCTTTGAACAGGGAGAACAAAGCAGACAAGTGGGAATGTGCTGCCCGCTTTAGAGTCTTAGCTCCACACTCAAGAGGGCAATAACATTGTCCATGACGAAGGCGCGCTCAAGCATCGGTACTATGCATCATCCGCTGCCGCCGATATACCGGGTGATCAAAAAGTCAGTATAAATTTGAAAACTTAATAAACCACGGAATAATGTAGATAGAGAGGTAAAAATTGACACACATGCTTGGAATGACATGGGGTTTTATTAGAACGAAAAAAAGTATGGGTAGACGCGTGAAAGATCTCTTGCGCGCGTCGTTTGCTGATGATCGTGTGCTCTGCCGCCACTTTCGTCATGCTTGGCCTCCCAGGTCCCCAGACCTCAGTCCGTGCGATTATTGGCTTTGGCGTTACCTGAAGCCGCAAGTGTATCGTGATTGACCGACATCTCTAGGGATGCTGAAAGACAACATCCGACGCCAATGCCTCACCATAGCTCCGGTTCACAACATTAATCGTCGACTACAGCTATTGTTGAGGAATGACGGTGCACATATTGAGCATTTCCTGTAAAGAACATCATCTTTGCTTCGTCTTACTTTTTTATGCTAATTATTACTATTCTGATCAGATGAAGAGCCATCTGTCGGACATTTTTTGAACGTTTGTATATTTTTGGTTCTAAGCATGTGTGTCAATTTGCACCTCTCTATCTACATTATTCCGTGATTTATTCAGTTTTCAAATTTATACTGACTTCTTGATCACCCGGTACAACATCACTGCCCTCTTGAAAGTTGAGCAGAAACACTATTACAGAAGGAACATTACCACTTAACTAGAGTGTACGCATATGTGTTTTCCACATCTGCAGCATACTCCGCAGTTTACCCAAGGATGTGTGGCGGAGGCTACTTCTAGTACCACTAACGTATCCTCCTTACCTTTTCCACTCGCAAATTGCGCGTGGCAACAATTACTGTCGGTAGGCGGCTGTATTAGCCCTAATTTCTCTAATTTTCTCGTCGTGGTCATTTCGCGATGTGTACGAGTTGGTTGGTTGGTTGGTTGGTTGGTTGGTTGGTTGGTTGATTCGAGGGAGGGGACGAAACAGCGAGGCGCCGGCCGAAGTGGCCGTGCGGTTAAAGGCGCTGCAGTCTGGAACCGCAAGACCGCTACGGTCGCAGGTTCGAATCCTGCCTCGGGCATGGATGTTTGTGATGTCCGTAGGTTAGTTAGGTTTAACTAGTTCTAAGTTCTAGGGGACTAATAACCTCAGCAGTTGAGTCCCATAGTGCTCAGAGCCAAACAGCGAGATCATCGGACAACCGGTTTAGAGAAGGATGGGGAAGGAAATCGGTCGTGTCCTTTCAAAGGAACCATCCCGGCATTTGCTTGAAGCGATTTAGGGAAATCACGAAAAACTTAAATCAGTATAGCAAGACTCGGCTTAGAACCTTCGTCCTCCCGAATGCGAGTCCAGTGTGCTCACTGCTGCGTCACCTCGCTCGGTAGCTGTACAAGTATGTGGGGGAGGAATTAATCTGTTGTTCGACTCTTGCCGGGAAGTGCTCTCTCGAAATTTCAGCAGGCCGCTGTGGCCGAGCGGTTCTAGGAGCTTCAGTCCGGAACCGCGTGACTGCTACGGTCACAGGTTCGAATCCTGCCTCGGTCTTGGATGTGTGTGGTGTCCTTAGGTTAGTTAGGTTTAAGTAGTTCTAAGTCTAAGGGACTGATGATGTTAAATCCCATAGTGCTTAGAGCCATTTGAACCATTTGAAGTTTCAGAAATAAACCTCTCCGTGATGCACAATTCCTCTCTTGTAGCGTCTGCCATTGGAATTTGTTGAGCATCTCTGCAACGCTCTCACGCCAAGCAAACGATTCCTCGACGGACCCGCCGCTCTTCATTGACTCTTTGGATCTTCTCTCTCTCTCTTCTACCACTACTGTCTGTTAAGGATCCCAGATTTATGAACATTACACAAGAATCAGTGTAACAAGAACCTTGTAAGCCACTTCCTTCGTGGAAGAGTTACACTTCCTTAGGATTCTTCCTACGAATCTCAGTCCGGGATCTGCTTTTTCTACTATTTCTTTTAAGTGGTCATTCCACTTAAAGTCACTCTGGATAGTTACTCCTATATATTTTACAGTAGATATTGTTTCCAGTAATTTGTCATCAGTAGAGGAAGCCTACAATGTCAGAGATCTTTATCTCCACCTTCGCTTGAGTGTGCCACCTATTGAACTCATTTCCGACCACGTGTCCATACGACTTATTTTTATCTCACAGATAGTTTCTTGCAGTTTGTCCTCATTTAGCAGAATCATCCTGCATAAACTTCACATTCCATAAGACAGCATGATGTAGCTATAGTAAGTCCGTGTTTGCATTCGTCTATAATGTAATGATTCACTTAAGTTAGTGTATCAAACAAATGTTCACGTTATTGATTTCCCATTTATCCACGATCTCGACAGTTATCCTAACAGTATTAAGATAGCAGATGACGTCCTTGAACATCTTCATGTTTTCGCGGAGCAATGGCTGCTCCTTTAAATTCTGCTCCTTCTTCTAAAATTTCGGCTGTATATCGTTCGGCCGTCTTCAGAGAGGGCCGAAAGGCTGAACATCCGTCCTTTTAAACTGGCGGACCGCTCCACTGAGCACGCTGCCGCACATACACAAGCGCCATGGACGTTGATCGGGGCAAAGAGGTACAATATTCATGAATAGAGCCTGTGGCTGCGCGATCGATCAGCGCTGGGACGGCGAACTGCCTTGTGACGACGTCTTTCTAACTTTACTACAGAAAGCGCCGGATTCCATGACCTGTCCAAGCTGAATCCGTTATCTCTATTAATTAAATTCCTCACCAGCGAATTTTAATGCTCTTCACCAACGAGTCCCAAAAAAAGAATTAGACGCTAAAATTCCGACGTTTTCATACGACATAGGGCGACCAGTATCAATGCAGTGCTCTCTGCTACAGCCAATTTATTGGGATACAAGAGCCAGGTGTACCTGCGGTGTTCCATTCACACCTCATGAACCTCCGAAAGCGCATAAAGAACTTTTAAAAAGAGAAGTCGTACTAGAGGTGACGTACATAAGAGTAGTACTTCACACTACTGCGATACTTGTACAAGGACGAAGAGACTATAACCGCAAATATGCAAGGGATTATGAGTACGTAAGCCAATTAATTGCGCTCGCCAAACAATCCTTGGACCGTATCCAAGTTAGTGCGCGTAATACAGGGCGAGTCAGGAGAAAGGTTTACGAGATAGACCACATTTGATATCACTTTTCTACGTTTCTGTTCAATAACTCGTAAACCGCGCCCCCCAGCAAAAACACGTCGCAGTACAAAACTAAACTACATTAAATTTTCTACGAAAAGGTCCTATTCAATAGTTTGCGTAACGAGAGCTCGAGAACGTTGAAAATCTCGCGCGACGGGTATGCGCTATAGTTTAAGTGGCTTTTGTAGGCTAATTCTCGACTTGATAAACCACAACTGTTCTGCATCAAACTGTTCTCCTCAGCTTCCTCTACACTGCTGTGGTATGCGATTAACAGTGACACTGAATAATACAGATAATAAGAAACAATATACACTAAACATGTTGAATTCTGAATAGAGCATATGTCCATACCAAGTTCTTTGTTTAGAACCACTCATACTATCGCCCCTCAAAGCATGTAGCTTCCTTCCTGACTCATCCTATACAAGTAATATTTCTACCGAACCGACCTCAATATTTCAGATTATTTGCGAAACTAAAAGAGCTAAGCAACAGGTAGTTACCGAACTTGTGGACACACAGAATGAAACATTCAGTACCCAGGACCCTATGACTGATGACCACAGATGTTAAGTCCCATAGTGCTCAGAGCCAACCCAGGACCCTATCAAGGATTGTATTGTAAACCATTTTACTGTGCTTTTCGCAGAACCGGAAACAAGTGACAACGCACAACGTAATATTCTGGAAAACTGTTACCCCGACAGACAACGTGAGATTAAAGTACGTATAACGTCCGTGGAAATAGAAAAAAAATAACTGCCGATGCCCTCAAACAAAAAGCGGCTGGCTTTCATGGGTTTCCAATTGAAATTTATGCTCATTACTGGCACACAATTGGCGCAGAACTTAGAAGGAAGTTCAAACAATCACTTTCAAACCAGTTTTTTCCTCAACAGTTCACAGAAGCCTTAGCACTGCTTACACCAGAAAAACCTCGTTCAACCACATTGCTAAAGTTTCGAATGATCACGCTGTTGAATTCAGATTGTATATTATTCACGCGCACAGTGGATCAAACGCATACTCCCGAAAGTGACTGGACATTTTCGGACCAGTGCTGTAACCGGACTCTCAATGATAGCTACACTAACAGAGCACAGAGACATTACGTACCTCACGTGGAATTGAAAGACGAAAGCAGTCTTAACATTTCTTGATTTTCATAAGGCGTTCCATCGGTTACACTGCGATCTCTCGCTCAAAATGTTGAAACGTTTGGGCTGGCTCTGAGCACTATGGGACTTAACATCTATGGTCATCAGTCCCCCAGAACTTAGATCTACTTAAACCTAACTAACCTAAGGACATCACATAACACCCAGTCATCACGAGGCAGAGAAAATCCCTGACCCCGCCGGGAATCAAACCTGGGAACCCGGGCGCGGGAAGCGAGAACGCTACCGCACGACCACGAGCTGCGGACTGAAACGTTTGGGTTTTAACAACGCCTTTCAGCAAATAATAAAGAAAAGTATATATGGTACACACACAGAATGCAAAGTTAATGGACAATTAACGCGGCCTATTAATATAAACGTGGCGATAAGACAGGGATGCCCGCTCTCTACGACCTTATATGCAATTTTCGTACAGGCATTTTTTTTTTAATTCTAGCTATAATTGACAAGTTTGCGTATTTTCGACAACAAAACTTTCTTCTCGCCGCTGTAGACACCATTATAGTATTCACCAACAACCAAGACGTACAGAAGGCACGCTATTACATCACTGCCACTGGAGCCCAGTTAAAAACAAATAAATCTCAGTTCGTATTATTAGTGAAGCGCCATTACATTTAAACCAGATGTCTGCAAAATACAGACGCAAGAAAATAATTCGGCATGACTGTCGCGGCAAACCCCAAGTTGATGCTTAGGCGCAGTTGTGAAGAGCTCCCCGTAGTACGCACCGCATCCAAAGAACATGTTGGTAGGAATTTAGATCACATAAGGGAAATACAACTGATGAATAGTTATATACATAATAAAATGTATCAAATCGCAACAACCTAACTGATACCTAATGAAGTTGCTTAACGTGTTCTAGCTCGTGCGAACTGGTACATTTGGAGGGAAAGATTTTTAAATCACCCTTCCAAAAACGGTGTTACTATGCTACCAAGCAGGATTAGCACTCAAGGACATACATTCACGAAAAATCAACTGGGAATTGAGCTACGTTCAAGCAATACATTTTCAGTAAGGTCAAACTTTACAGAGCGCCTACTATGGCTCAGGAACGGAACCGTATAGGACGTAAATAGCCATGCAATGACTGGACAAAAATGTGGAAAAATATCCTCAATCCGATGCTGGAAACTAGGAAAAGTGCATTATGTTATGATATCGTCAATGATACGATCCCTGTGGAAGAAAACGTCCATAAAATAAAGGTTTGGAGCCGAGTGGAAGGCTTAAACCAGAGGCTCAGACGCTTCTGCGGAGATCTGGGGTGCAAATTTCTCGACCTCCGCTATCGGGTGGAGAAATGTAGGGTCCCCCTGAATAGGTCAGGCGTGCACTACACGCAGGAAGCGGCTACAAGGGTAGCGGAGTACGCATGGAGTGCACATGTGGGTTTTTTAGGTTAGAGAATTCCCTCCTACGGCCGACAGGACGCCCCCTGAGACGCGGCAAGTTAGTAGTAGGCAAAATGCAACAGGGAATAACAATATTAATGTGCTAATAGTAAACTGCAGGAGCGTCTATAGAAAGGTTCCACAACTGCTCTCATTAATAAACGGTCACAATGCCCTCATAATACTACGGACAGAAAGTCGGCTGAAACCAGATGCAAACAGTAATGAAATTCTAAACTCAGATTGGAATGTGTACCGCAGAGACAGGCTGGGCAGTGAAAGGGGAGGCGTGTTTATAGCGATAATAAGTGCTATAGTATCGAAGGAAATTGACGGAGATCCGAAATGTGAAATAATTTGGTTGAAGGTCACGGTTAGAGCAGGCTTAGAGATGGTAATTGGATGTCTCTATAGGCACCCTGGCTCAGCAGCTGTTGTGGCTGAGCACCTGAAGGATAATTTGGAAAATATTTCGAGTAGATTTCCCCACCATGTTATAGCTCTGGGTGGAGATTTTATTTTGCCGGATATAGACTGGGAGACTCAAACGTTCATAACGGGTGGCAGGGACAAAGAATCCAGTGAATTTTTTTAAGTGCTTTATCTGAAAACTACCTTGAGCAGTTAAACAGAGAACCGACTCGTGGCGATAACATATTACACCTTCTGGTGTCAAGCAGACCCGAAATATTTGAAACAGTTAACGCAGAACAGGGAATCAGCGATCATAAACCGGTTACTGCATCGATGATTTCAGCCGTAAATAGAAATATTAAAAAAAGTAGGAAGATTTTTCTGTTTAGCAAAAGTGACAAAAAGCAGATTTCAGAGTACCTGATGGTTCAACATAAAAGTTTTGTCTCAAGTACAGATAGTGTTGAGGATCAGTGGACAAAGTTCATAACCATCTTCCAATATGTATTAGATGAGTACGTGCCAAGCAAGATCGTAAGACATGGAAAAGAGCCACCGTGGTACAACAACCGAGTTAGAAAACTGCTGCGGAAGCAAAGGGAACTTCACAGCAAACATAAACATAGCCAAAGCCTTACAGACAAACAAAAACTACGCGAAGCGAAATGTAGTGTGGGGAGGGCTACGCGAGAGGCGTTCAATGAATTCGAAAGTAAAGTTCTATGTACTGACTTGGCAGAAAATCCTAAGAAATTTTGGTCTTACGTCAAAGTGGTAGGTGGATCAAAACAAAATGTCCAGACACTCTGTGACCAAAATGGTAGTGAAACAGAGGATGACAGACTAAACGCCGAAATACTAAATGTCTTTTTCCAAAGCTGTTTCACAGAGGAAGACTGCACTGTAGTTCCTTCTCTAGATGGTCGCACAGATGACAAAATGGTAGATATCGAAATAGACGACACAGTGATAGAGAAACAATTAAAATCGCTCAAAAGAAGGAAGGCCGCTGGACCTGAGGGGATACCAGTTCGATTTTACACAGAGTACGCGAAGGAACTTGCCCCCCATCTTGCAGCGGTGTACCGTAGGTCTCTAGAAGAGCGTAGCGTTCCAAAGGATTGGAACAGGGCACAGGTCATACCCGTATTCAGTAAGGGACGTCGAACAGATGTGCAGAACTATAGACGTATTATGATCGAGTATAATAACTTTATGGAGACTATAAATTTACTCTGTAGGAATCAGCATGGGTTTCGACAAAGACGGTCGTGTGAAACCCAGCTCGCGCTATTCGTCCACGAGACTCAGAGGGCCATAGACACGGGTTCACAGGTAGATGCCGTGTTTCTTGACTTTCGCAAGGCGTTCGATGCAGTTCCCCACAGTCGTTTAATGAACAAAGTAAGAGCATATGGACTATCAGACCAATTGTGTGATTGGATTAAAGAGTTCCTAGATAACAGAACGCAGCATGTCATTCTCAATGTAGAGAAGTCTTCCGAAGTAAGAGTGATTTCAGGTGTGCCGCAGGGGAGTGTCGTAGGACCGTTGCTATTCACAATATACATAAATGACCTTGTTAATGACGTCGGAAGTTCACTGAGGCTTTTTGCGGGTGATGCTGTGGTATATCGAGTGGTTGTAACAATGGAAAATTGTACTGAAATGCAGGAGGATCTGCAGCGAATTGACGCATGGTGCATGTAATGGCAGTTGAATCTCAATGTAGACAAGTGTAATGTGCTGCGAATACATAGAAAGAAACATCCCTTACCATTTAGCTACAATGTAGCAGGTCAGCAACTGGAAGCAGCTAATTCCATAAATTATCTGGGAGTACGCATTAGGAGTGATTTAAAATTGAATGATCATATAAAGTTGGTCGTCGGTAAAGCAGATACCAGACTGAGATTCATTGGAAGAATCCTAAGGAAATGCAATCCGAAAACAAAGGAAGTAGGTTACAGTACGCTTGTTCGCCCACTGCTTGAATACTGCTCACCGGTGTGGGATCCGTACCAGATAGGTTTGATAGAAGAGAGAGAGAAGGACCAACGGAGAGCAGCACGCTTCGTTACAGGATCATTTAGTAATCGCGAAAGCGTTACGGAGATGATAGATAAACTCCAGTGGAAGACTCTGCAGGAGAGACGCTCAGTAGCTCGGTACGGACTTTTGTTGAAGTTTCGAGAACATAGCTTCACCGAGGAGTCAAGCAGCATATTGCTCCCTCCTACGTATGTCTCGCGAAGAGACCATGAGGATAAAATCAGAGAGATTAGAGCCTACACAGAGGCATACCGACAATCCATCTTTCCACGAACAATACGAGACTGGAATAGAAGGGAGAACCGATAGAGGTATTCAAGGTACCCTCCGCCATACACCGTCATGTGGCTTATGGAGTATGGATGTAGATGTAGAGGTAGAGGTAACACACATTCCGTACTACATGCAACGTCTCGTTGTAGACACCGTTGCTCATACATTGATCTGCAGAAAGCAAAGAGAAATTTGGAGCTGGACGAGGAGAAAGCTTGCAGTACTGAACAGGGAAACAGCATCAATGATAGAAAGAATGCATCTAACAAACTCAGACCATCATCGGTACCCGAAGCAAAGAAACAACAATTACATTTGGCTCCTTGGTGATCTCCAAAACATCAGTTTCCCTGCAGGTCTATTTATTGTCACTCACGGCCCAGCATAAAATTATAAGGACACACAGGCATTACAGGAAACTCTTCCAGAACTGTCTAATAGCTAATATTTCTTCGGAGTAAGCATCTCAAACACTCACTTAACTATCAATACGTAATACTGAGCGGTGTGCCGAGTCCTTTGGCACTCTGAACGTTATAGGTAGTACTGTATGTGCTCATGAAATTTATCGTTGCTGGAACTAAAACACTGAGGCACCTTACTGATTCATTGTCATAGGCCTATTGCACCAATACACAGATTTGTCTGCTTTTTTAATTATCTTAATTGCTTTAGCTTTAAATTTTCAGTTTTAGCCTGTGGGCTAGGCTATGCAGCCTCGAGGCGATGGAACGACGAAGACACTTGCGTACGTGCATCATTTTTCTTTGTTTTTAACTTTAGGTTGAGAGGTCGAAAGATACCCACGTCATCAGGCTAAATACTGTTACCTAATGAAGCCTTCACATTGCGGAAAACACATCCTGTTTCACCAGAGGTGGATTTAATTCACAAATACAGAAAAAGAGCCGACCGCTGTGACCGAGCTGTTCCTCGTGCTTCAGTCCGGAACCGCGCTGCTGCTACGGTCGCAGGTTCGAATCCCGCCTCGGGCATGGATATGTGTGATGTCCTTAGGTTTGTTAGATTTAAGAAGTTCTAAATCTAGGGGACTGATGACCTCAGATGTTAAGTCCCATAGTGCTCAGAGCCATTTGAACCATTTTTTGAACAGTAAAAGAACTTTTTCCGTTTGCAGTTATTTTATGTTATCATTCTCTTCAACCACAGGGAAGACATTATTTTAGTTCTGGGAAAATGTTTCTTCATGAAAAATTTTGAACTTCGGTTATTTAGAAGACACGATGTACATTTTCAACAAGTGTTGCGGTAGGAAATAAGAAGACTGTCGTGTATGTAGAAGACATTCATACTTACATAATGAAAATATTTTAATCCTATAGTGCAAATTATACGGCAGGAGAAATACTTTCACATTCGTTAATATAGCATACGAAGCTAGCCGAAGAATTCAATTAAGGAGACCTATTGGCACGGGCTAGACGGGGAGGTCTGCAGGAAATAAATTGCAGTGTGTACAGTTTACTTTGGAATACTCGAGTTCAACAGTACGGTTTCAGGTGTAGGTATATTTTGTTCTAATTCTGGTCTGCCCAATAATTCTGTAGAATACTGCTTATTAAACGATGCGCTTTGAACATGAGAATTATTGGCCAAACACGTCGCAAATATTCACAGTCAGTTAGAAATATGAGGACTGTTCAAAAAATTCCGGAACATTCGTAATTTAGTGTCAATGGTGTGCTGGAGTGAAATGCGGTTGATAACCCCTTCACACACCTGTGTTTAATGGTAACTGCCGGAAGTTTCATTGTTGAATGTCTGTTAGTTGTTCTTCAGTGCTTTAGTGAGTAGAACGTTGTGTCACATATTTCACGAATTTCGAGATGTCTGCATTAAATTTTACGTGAAACTCAAGAAAACCTTTACAGAGGCACACCAAATGATGCAGAAATCATACGGTGATGAGCGCTTCAGTCGTACTCGGTGTTTAGAATGGTTCACACGATTAAAAAATGGACTAACGGAAGTTAAAGACGACCCTCGTCCAGGACGCCCTTCGACGCCTACAGACGACGCTTCTATCAGAACGTAAATGGAAATGTGCGTGCCAATCGAAGACCGACTGTCCGAGAGACTGCAGAAGAATGTAACATCTCAGTTGTATCAAGTCACGAAATGCTGAAAATCCTGACACAGCATTTTAAAATGCATCGTGTTGCCGCTACGTTCGTCCCTCGGCTCATGAGTCAAGGTCGCAAAGACCTTCGCCTCGCAGTCTGTGAAGAGCTTTTGTATCGCACAAATGAGAAGGAGATGCTCCTTAAGAGAATCGTAATTGGTGATGAGACGTGGGTCTATGGTTACGATGTTGAGACAGAGGTTTAATCTCCACAATAGGATCTCTGAGACAAAGCTCGTCAGGTCAGCTCAAATGTCGCAGCCATACTCATAGTTTTCTTTGACTCTGAAGGATTAGTTCATCACGAATTCGTACCACAGGGACAAACTGTGAAACGATGGTACCATCGGGATGTGTTGCGACATCTGAGAGAAAATTTGAGAAGGAAACGGCCTGAAACGTGGCGCAACAATTCGTGGCTAGCATCACGGTAACGCATTCGCAAATTCATCCCTGTTGGTGCACGACTATCGAGCAAAAAACCAAATCACTGTGCTGCCTCATCCTTCGTACTCTCCAGACCCGGCCCCTACGAACTTTTTTGTTTTCATTTCCAAAGTTGAAAACCCCGCTGAAAGGACGCAGAACTGAAACGATAGACGAGATAAAAGAAAGTTTGCAGACGTCGCTCTGCGCGATCCAGCAACAGGAAGTCTAAATGTCGTTGGGAGCGGTGTATCAATAGTGGAGAAGAGTATTTCGAAGGAGACCATGCACATAAGTAAAAGTAAGCGTATAAAATTTTGTGGACAAAGTTCCGGAATTTTTTTAACAGACCTCGTAAATTACCCGTAATTTGACATAAATAGCTACAACACTTACCAGTGTGGACATGTTAACCATACATTCTACACTGACGAAAGAAAATCTCAGTACCAATAAGGACTTGTGCGAAAGTTGGTAGGCGTTTTCTACGTCTGAAAGACGACGTGTATTCAAATTTTGTGCCAGTCACATAAGAATGGCGCTAGTAGGGCCACTATGAGGATGCAAATCAGGTTTTCTTTAAATACACGCTGTAACGGTCGTGAGCATTAGTTACCTTTGAAATTGGACGTAATGAGTCGATGTTAGTGAAGAGTGTCGTTAAGGCGACAAAGACGCCATTAGCAACACCTCACTGAGTCCGAACGAAGCATGTAGCCCCCAGTACACGATTGCTGGCAGCGATGGTCGCGAGAATGTACGATCGCAGGAATACCAGGCTTAGGGCGGTCACGTGGCACTGCCGAGAGGGAAGACCACAGTGTCCGACTTACGGCTGTGGCGCATCGTACTGCACCTGCAGCAGCGGGTGGCACCACAGTGACACAACCAACTGTTACAAATCGATTACACAGGGGCAGCTCGGAGCCAGACGCCGTGTAGTGTGACCCCAAACCAGCGACTTCAGTGGTGTCACGCAAGAGCTTATTGGAGGGCAGGGTGGAAGTGTGTATGGTTCTGCCTCGGTGATAGTCGGTTATAAGGAGGCCAGCTGAGGGCCTGCAAGCAAGCTGTCTGAGTGCTACACGCACTGGCCCTACAGCACCACCACTCTCCTAGTTATCCCACGCACCGTCACTGCAAGTTTGTACGTCAGCCTGGTGATTCGACCTGTTTCGCTGCGATTCGTGGACAGCATTCAAGAGGGTGCTTTACAAGAGGAGAACACTCGCCCTCGTAACCCAACATGCTCTACAGAGTGCCGACATGTTGCCTTGGCCTGCTCGATCACCAGACCTGTCTCCAATTGCGCACACGTGGGACATCATCGGAGGACAACACCAGCGTCTTCCACAAACGGTACGTTTGCATCCGTGCATTCGGCGTTCTATTGATTACAGCGGTATACCAGCATTTCATATTTGCAAAGGCGTATCTCGCGCTTACGTTAATCTGTAATCTTGGAAAAATATGTTACTTTACAAGTTTATTCCCGAAATTTTGTCACTATACGTTAATTATTTTTTGGGGGTTGTGACTTTTTCCGTCAGTGGATAATTAGTAAGAGCGACCAAGTCTTCAAAAGTGGAATAATAAACATTATTATACTGTCATTTCTGTGTTAATATTAAAGAAGTGCTCGTGTTATGTTTAAGCTTTCTGTAATTTTTGTGAAACGATTAAAAAGCCAGACCCCATATAAAGCAGTCTAACATCAGAAAAACTACTACACCTAGACCCGCGAATCGGACTCTCGAACTCGTGTATTCTAACACAAAACTTTACCCCACGTTACTTACTGGGCAACACAGTTATTGAGTACAGAATGAAGATACTTGTCGCACACACGATTAGAATGTTGATGACTTCCTTCCAGGTCCATCTTCTACCGAAAAGAGACGAAATTTTGAGACAGTTTTTTATTGCGAGTCTGGTGTCACGGTGTTACCGATATCGGTTAATTCCGTCAACCACCGACATCGACCGAAGTACACTGATCTTTTCAAATCAGAACGCCTTCACCTCATATATTCCTGAAGTTCGTCTGGTTATTCCAGTAACTGAGGACAGAGTGTACTGTACGTGCTACGTTCTCTTCGAGACGGATTAAGCTTGTTCGCACGCATTCAGCTTCTTTTTAATAGCAAGACCACAGTGTAGTAGTTCTCTCCAATCACAGAAGCGACGTGGTATCCATCCCACTCTAGGAGGTTAAAATGTAGCATATTCCATACACGAAATGAATTCTAACGGAGCTTACCGTAACCTCCGTGACTCCGCCAAAAGCCGACATAGGGGATCGAATGCACCTCTGAGCACGCTGTAGGCCAACACTATCGGGCGACCTCTGGCGACGCCGTCTAACAACTGCTGTTGTGTCACTGAAAACGCCGCCTTAGCAGGCCAGGGAGCGCTTTATGTCTTCCGAGTACGCCAATTTTGGTTAAGCCTGCATATTGTAAGGAGTAATCACCTGTAACTCTCGAGTGAGACAGTCTCGAAGCTATTTTTGTATCTGTTGATTTCGGCCCCCTTAGGAACGACATGTTTTGTTCCGTCTGCTGGTTATTTATTTAGCGTATGGATACCATGTCATCACACAAGAAAACATTTCTTATTTACAATACATATATAGATATTTAACAAAATCATAAGTGTATGTTAATTAAATTTGTAGTATTTACAAAGCACAGAAGGACACCGACGTATACCCAAATGCTGAAAATACACAAGTTATCAACAGGAACTGCCACAGATCGTACATATAATATGCTGAACAGTTTGTCGTTCTGTAGCATACTGACTGATGGGTGATGCTCTTAGTCCCCATTTGTGTACTGAGTCAGCGCATCTTCCATTATATCTCCTTATTCTGTTGAGGGCAGAACAGATCTTGCGATGCTCTTCATAATCTGGTGTACTGAACGAGATGCAGAGCATCTTCAGCAGTTCTGCGGAAGCGTTGCTCTACCATATTTCTGTCAGTCTGTCTTGTTGTTTCACCGCTGTCCATGAAAAATTTTACACGTTGTAGATCTAGATGATGGAGGCGAAGTCTGATTTTACTGGGTGCAGGAATGTCCTTGTGTACAGAGAGGCAAGGATCACTAGCTATTTTTGTAAACTCCCGCTTGCAAATAGAACATAGCTGCAAAAATGGGTTAGCTATATGACTGAGAAGAGGCAAGCTGAAGGTCTGACTGTTTCTGATTGTTCTTAAGGTGATATTCGTAGACTGGTTGTGCTATTTATCGAAAAGCCTGGTGTATGGGCTGTTGATCCACACTGCAGAGGATACACCAAACGAAGAACAGATATTCTTAGTGTTGGAGCTTCGTGCCACGAAGTTTCTGCAAGTTGTTGTTTCTTGACTTCATCTGAGTGGCAGTTTTCATCAAGTGCTGTTTAAAGGTGAGCGTCCTCCGAAGACTGACTCCTACATGACGTGCACGTTTGTTATGGCTCAGCTGTTTCCCTTGCTATGTCTTTGTTTCCTTGTTTGCGATCTTCTTCTTAAGGTGCAAGAAGGTGACTTCTATATTGGCAGCACTTGGGTGTAACCTCCACTCACAGAATTATTTGCCTACAATTTGTAGGTCTTCAGCCAAGACAGACGCTCAAATCTCTGCGGCTCGAAGCAACAGCCAAATCGTCAGCATATTCGAATTTCCTTGACGTTGTCATAGCCATGTCTGCTATATACAGGGAAAACAGGAGAGAAGCTAATACTGATCTCTGTGGAAGGCAATTATTAAGCTAAATTAGAGGGCTAATCTTGTAACCCATTATAACTTGGAAAGAGTCTATTGCTTAACATAACATTAATGTGGTGTCCTGTTTTAGGACATGATATGACTCGTAAAACTTGGAATAGTGTTCCTTGCCTCCACACAGTTTTTTTAAAGATCTATAAACACAGTTGAGATCTTTTGTTTGTTTTGGAATCCTGCTTCAACAGCCGTGCGGAGTGGCCACGCGGTCTGAGGCTACATGTCGCGGACTGCGCGGCCCCTCCCGCCGGAGGTTTGAGTCCTCCTTCGGGAATGTGTGTGTGTCGTTCTTAGCATAAGTTAGTTTACGTTAGTTTAGGTTCTGTGTAAGTCTAGGGCCCGATGACCCCAGCAGGTTGGTCCCTTAGAAATTCACACACATTTGAACATTCTGCTTCAAAGAAGTTCATGAAATATATTCGCCAATTGCGAATACGGTACCAAAAAGCTATACAACTTGCTGGAAGCACATTGCAAGATACCACCTCGTGTAGGAGGGAGAAAGAGGTGTAAATTTTGATTTAAATTCTATAAATGAAATGCAAGGAGTGCTGTTCAACATATAAGTGGTTTATTCAGTGAAACTGCATTAAACGGCACATGCAATAATTATTGAAATTTTATCAAATTCATTTAAGAATCACTCACAAATTATTCAAATAATGATAAACGAAAATAAAAAAATTGGGTCGCCAGATACTGTAGAAAGCATCAAATAAAAAAACAACAAATAGAATTGAATTGGCACAAAGAGCTCACAACAAGTGAATTATATAAGGTGCCTGTCCTGGTATTTGCCTTTTAACATGAGCATTGTATGACTTCATTCTAATTTAACATATAAATAAATTACGCGAGACGGGTTGACCTGGTGTATTAAATGAGGAAGGAATAAAAAAAAAAAAAAAAACAGCTGAACATATGACTCTCTTAACGGGCAAACGGTGAATACTGTGCCTTGCGTCTGTATGAGCATCTATCACATTGAAAAGAAATTGAAGAAAGCCAAAGTAGAATGCGCAGCTAGGAAAGCGGGCGTTTTGTGTATTACCATGTTCATAGCGCGGTCGGCGTGGCGGGGGAGTTGGCTGATTGCGTGCGGCTGCATCAAGACTCCGCCGGCGACGTAGTTGATAGTGTCTAACATGCCCTACGCTGAAAATAGTGACCGAAACCTGCTACTGGAAGTTATCATTACTGGACGACGGTATGCGTCCATCTGCAAGTGAAAACCTACGTGAAACTGCATTAAACAAAGTTCAAAACTGTTCTGACAGTACTACCGTCATCGGACACGTAGTAAATCAAAATGATCCTGAGTTAAGCTCTTGATAACGCGCACAGTGAGTGAAGCTCGCTTACTTGGATCTAACAAACTTTGCTCTCTACGCTGTTTGCGACGAATGCAAAGTGCACTGTCTCATGACAAGCGATAAGAGAATCGTTGCGACATATCGGAAGCAATATTCGGGATCCCCATACTAGTGCGCTCCTCGCACCTGGAGAGAGAGAGCCGCTCCCCTCCTGCGTCTTGTCTCCGCCCTTCCGCAAATTACATAGCTCGTACTATTTTTCAAAGCGAACGTTAGATTCTTGCCAATGAAGAAGTCCCTTTCAAAATTTCCTCCCTCCTTGCCGCCGCATTCCGCGAGAAAAAGAGAGCCATACTCTGTGTGAGACAGATAAACCAAGACTTCTCCCTTTGAGTATTGGCGCTACGTCCCCAGGTGTTCTGCTCGCGGGAAACGGCCAACATTCCCCGGCCCACTTGAGATTCTTGCACACCTAAGTCGTGCTGTTGCTATTCAACTCGACGCTCTATCCGCGTTACATAGAATCGTGACAAAACTGTTTTTCGCTCGAAGTTTGTAGTTTCCGCTGCCTCGGGCTCACGTGCGATTGTCCACGTCTTCCCCTGGCAGCGTGCTGACATATGCAGCGTCTTCGCCTGTCGCTAATCCTCTGGGGGCCTGCCCTCTGTGAAGCGTGCCGACATAGGCGCGCGACCGCCGCTCGCCCGTGGGCGCACTACCTGTGTCCACCTGGTCGCCGGGCTTCCCAGCTTGGAACGCATCAGAAGAATTCCTTTCATACACAAAGTGTACCAAATTTGAAAAGAGAAGGATCATAGCCCATTACCGATGCTTAATGACACACTTCATATATTGCAATAAACTAATGACTGATTTTAAAAGCAATTATCTCCTTTAATTATAAACATGGAAAGCTTGGACGCTTTTCAACATGAAAATTTGTACTGGACAGGGACTCGAACCATGATTTCTCGCTTGTTGGTTGGTTGGCTTGGGGAAGGAGACCAGACAGCGTGGTCATCGGTCTCATCGGATTAGGGATGGATGGGGAAGGAAGTCGGCCGTGCCCTTTCAGAGGAACCATCCCGGCATTTGCCTGGAGTGATTTAGGGAAATCACGGAAAACCTAAATCAGGATGGCCGGACGCCGGATTGAACCGTCGTCCTTCCGAATGCGAGTCCAGTGTCTAACTTTCTCGCTTGTCGCGAACAGTTGCGTTAACCACCTTTTTTTTTAATTTTTTATTTTTTTTACCGCTGCAGGAGCAGGACGACGGGTAGGGCAGGGGTCGACACCCGAAGCCTGCCCATCCCGCCGCCACGCCCAAGCAACGTGTTAGAGTTCGAGGATCGAAGGATCAGGAAGAGGATGTAGTGGGTTTGTCGATGTTGTTTTATTTATTTATTTCTTTAATTTTTAGAACATTTTTAATTTTTTTTGTATTGTATTTAGAGATTTATTTTTGTTTCATTACAAAGAAAGATCCTACAACTGCTGAGCGTCTTCTCGTCTGGTAGGAGGGGTTCCCCCTATTCCGTCCGTAGAGGATCAATATTGTCCAGGATTCTTCTTCATTTTCAGCGTCTCCTACCCGGAACGCCCCAGTGAGCAGGAGGATCCGCAAATAATGAACCTAAATAATTTGCGAAACGAGTTCTGTACTTCAGGTGGCCGCTGAAAGCTGCATGTGTCGTCATCAATAGGGACCAAAAGTCGAGTGTGCCTTTGGGAGCATCGCAAAATATGTAGTAAACGGCCATCCCTTTTAGCCAGTTAAAGGCGTTCGTTCTGGTTGATGAAAAGTATACGCCGTCGGGGCGCAATACATCATCAGGGGAGATAGACTCCGGCAATCGCCGCAGGAGTAACCCCAGCATGCGCTGCGTCAGTAGCCAGCACTCGCTGGTCGCGGCACACGTCAGACGGTGTGCACCCGACTCAGCGACTGAGCATGTCTGATACAAGGGGTCGTCCGTCAGATGTATGGAATGTAGCCTCTGACGAGTAGCTAACTTCCCATTCACAACCACGTACCACAATGAACGCACCGTCGTAGGTAGAAAAGGCGTGTGTACCGCTCGCCACACCGTGTTCCAGGCAACTTCAGGATTTCTGTGGGCGACCGTATTTACAGGTTGCTGCTGTTGATAGAGGCGATAAGTCTTTTGTACTGGGCTTCCCTGTCGTCGGAAGTTCTGACCGTAAGTAGCTGAAGTCAATCAAGAACTCTCTGATGTGGGTGAGTGCCGGTGAAATGTGTCCTACAGAAACCGGGGGATGCAGAGTGTGTGGTGACACTTCCGCTATCAGGGTGCCCGTCGGAGTGGCGTGGGCAGAGGTCCACGTGCGACGCATAGTGTTGAGATAAAGCGATCGCGCACGGTTATATACAGGAATTAAACCGATACCGCCCGCCCGCTGCGGCAGTGTCAGCGTGGCGTATCGGACTTTAAAAACAAGGCCGGCGCTTACGAAATGTCCATATGCTGCTTGAAGTCTGTCGGCCATCGTAGCCGTCAAGGGAAGGAAATGCGCAAAATAGTTCAGTTTGGAGACAAGATAGGTGTTGACATAACGTGTTCTGAGAAGCTCATCCAAGCGACGCAGCTTGTTGTCCTGCAGCAGAGCACGTGTCTGGTGTAGGAGCCGGCGATACGTAGCCGCCGCCGTGCGGCGGACATTGCTATAGAATTGCACTCCTAAACACTTGCGTACGGGCACTTTGTCAAAGGGTACCGCCGTTGTGTGGGAAAGCCCCCTCCGACATCCATGTCTTTGTCTTCTTCACGTTGATGACGCTCCCAGCGACCGCCCCGTACTGGCGCAGCCACTGTAGCGCCATATGCTTTTCATCCTCTGATCTGGCCAGGAACACCACGTCATCGGCGAATGCACCACAACGAAAGGTCACGTCCCGCAAGGAGATACCAGTTAATCGCTGCCGTAGACCATGTAAAGCTGGTTCAAGCGCTGCAGCAAATAATATACCCGACATGGGGAAACCTTGTCGCACTGACCGTCCAACAACAATGTGACCAGACTGATAACCGTTGACCATCATGCGGGAGCGCGCTCCGTGGACCAGTCGAAGGACCACCTGTGCAGACTCCGGAGAGAAGCCCATGTGTTGCAAAACTGCGCGTAAGAAACCGTGGTCGACGTGCTCGAATGCGTGGTCAAAATCCACGGCGACAAGGGCGCCTCGTATTTTGCAGGCCGCCGTCAAAGCAAATACGTCGCGGTATGCTCCTAACGCCGTATGAATGTTGCTGACACCACCTAAACATGTCTGATCGGTGTGGATGGCTTTCCCGATAGCGGTGTGGAGACGCGCCCGGAGGATACGGGCGAAGATCTTGTAGTCGTTGTTGAGGAGTGTGAGTGGGCGAAAATCCTGCCACCTACAACCACCATTCTGTTTCGGTACTGGGATCAAGATGCCTTCTGTGAATTCTGTGGGGACAGTGAAATCAGGGCGGATCAGGTCTTGAAACATTTGGAGCCACTGGTCGCCCATATGGTCGTAAAAACTGCGGTAGAATTCCAGGGGTAAACCGTTCGGTCCAGGCGACTTGTTCGGTGCTCCACGTGCCAAGGCCGATGTCAGCTCGTCGGGTGTAATGGGCAACAGCAGAGTATCATCGGGTGCCACGTCCCTAGGGGCGCACGGATGCGGACACCTTCTAGCTGCTCTGTCCTGATGCGAAGTAGACGAGCTTTGATGCGTTGTACGGACATCTGACGTTAGGGAGACGGCGGTTGCGTCGCTAGCTCACGTAATGCTGTATAGTAAAATTCCGATGCCTTTTGCCAGTTCGATCTGTCACGCCCGTAGGCCATCAAAGTCTTTTGCAGTGTAGGTTTGACACATCCCAGCCACCACAGCAACGTGGAAGCATACATGGGCAGGTGTCTGATACATCGACGCCACGTGTCAGTGACGGCTCGCCGATACGCTTCCTCGCGAAGCAGGCAGACGTCCAGCGCCCACGGGCCCCTGTTGCGTCTTGTGAGTTGTCGAGGTAAGGTGACAGTGCAGATGTACGCGAGATGGTCCGTGAAGGCCGTCGGCCAGAGTTCTGCATCACGGGTTGCTGTGCGGAGGGCACGCGAGACGTATATCCGGTCCAGACGACTGGCAGAATGGCTGGTAGCGTGCGTATATCCACTCTGGGTCCCATGATGTAAGAGCCATGTGTCGTGGAGCGCGAGGTCACGTATCAATGCTTGTAGAGCCGGGCATGGGACGTAATGCGGTATCTAGTCCTCGGGCCGCAGAACACTGTTAAAATCGCCGCCCACTATGTAATGGTCCATATTTGCTTGCAAAAGTGGGGCTACCTCCTCCGAATAGAAGACATGCCTGTCACCACGGTGCGAATTACCGGAGGGAGCGTAGACGTTAATGAGGCGGACTGCACCAAGTGTGAGTGCGATGCCTCGACCGTTCGGCAAGTACGTCGCGTCCGTCGCGTCTATGCCATCTCGGAGAAGGATGGCCGTTCCTCCTGCGCCATCACCTAAGGGTAGCCTGTAGGTGGTGTAGCCATATAGGTCTAAACGCAGCTATGGACGGACTTCTTGGAGAAGGGTAATGTCCAAGTCTGCCGCTCTGATCATGCCGTGTAACATGCGGGTCTTGACAGTGGCCACTTCAACCGTCCGAACACGGTTCCAGGACGCAACCAAATCTCCGTATGTCCCAATGTCTTCTTCCCATAGTGCTCGCACTATTGCATGATTCTCGCACGGGGAGGGACTTATTTATTTATCTTTTTAGGTTGCCGTGGCTTTGGCATGAAATACTTCAGTGCTGTGTCTGTAATTGACAGTGTCTCCATCAATAAAAGTTTTGAATGATAGCAGACAGGTTTTGGAAAATTTTATGGATGCTTCTGTTATACTTTGTAAAGGTTCATATACTGTGATAAGTAAAGCAATAGATCGGTAGCCTTGCGGTTTGTCATTTGATTTAAATAGATCGGTAGCCTTGCGGTTTGTCATTTGATTTATCTTATCTCTTTTCAAATCATGGAGTAGTTACCAATTTGGAGGCTATCAGTAAACAACGCTGCTAGCCAATTTTTACTGTGGATTAGTAATTTTGAATAGATGCCATCAAAACCAGGTGCCTTCACTGTTCTCATTTCTTTGATATCTCTCGTTATTTCCTCACTTCTGGATGGTCAATAATAGTCTGACTGGATTTTCAGTCTAGTTTCGGAGTCTTCAATTTCTCTTTGACCTGAATTGTATGTGATCGAATCTGAGAAATTCTAGAGGTGGCCACAATGGTATTTACTACTTTGTTAGGAGTATTAGCCTTGCCTGCTGGTAAGCTGTTCAAACATTAACATTTTGCTCGTGTGGTAGTCTTTAAAGAGATTCTCGTTGCTGCTCCTTTCCCTGTGGCAGCCCCTGATTTATATTCTATTAGCAGACATCCGTAGTATTGCTCGACGAAGCGTGTGGTGGAAAAATTACAAGGCTCTGGTGGACTCTAGCTTTTAACATATTGAACCTGCAAAGATAAAACTCTGAACATTCTTCATGTGGTCTAGAGAAGAAATGCGACATCCATCATCCAAACTGATAGGTCCTATAGCAGCTAAACAAATTCATCAGGTTAGTTCTATCGCTGTTAATAACAGTATGTTTTACAATGACGTCCACTGCGCAAGCTGTAGAAAAATTCGCACAATTGCACATAACCGTGTGATTCGTCGCAGACTAGCAGTACAAATATCTATGTAACAAAATTTCGTTGTTTGAATGTTTTCAGTACACACTTGGTGTCGAAGAGTAGCGGCTTGGTACAGTGTAACTCACAGCTCTTTTTATTCGAGACGTATGGGAATCTAGGTTCGAATACAATGATCTGCCTACGAGGAGTCTGAATTCAATATCTGAAGACAAAACAAGTAGGGATGGATGGAGTAAATGCTGTTTTACTTTAATTAAATTCAATAAATTTAATCAATTTCATTAAATTTAATAAACTAAAGGAAGAGGGAAGACTGACGAAGACGGAAGAAATCCAGAAAATACACCTGAAAACGTGGATGAATTCACTGCTTGGTAAGAGAACTGAATGAACCCTTAAAATCGAAATAAGTCGTCGTAATACACTGGTGTGCAAATCTTATGGACGAGACTAACATTCGCATAATGTCTCACGGCCAACTAACGTAGCTCGATGAAAATTGGACGTTACATAGAAAGAACTGTTACAGGATAGTACAGAAGGTTACTGAAAGAAATACGCAGACGAATAGAAATTACACTTTTACTCAAAGAAAATAATTAGGCTGACGTCACCGCTATTCATAATAGTTCAAAAACGTTCAAATGTGTGTGAATTCCTAAGGGACCAAACTGCTGAGGTCATCGGTCCCTAGACTTACACACTACTTAAACTAACTTATGCTAAGAACAACACACATACCCATGCCCGACGGAAGACCCGAACCTCCGGCGGGAGGGTCCGCGCAATCCGTGACATGGCGCCTCAAACCGCGCGGTCTCTCCGCTCGGCCATAATGGTCCCCTGGACATTACTAAAGGGGAGAGACGGTCGTTAACAGGGTGTACGACGGCAATGCACGCTCCTACGCTGGCTACGAGGCTGTATGTCAGGACGCTCCATTCCTCCACCAGTGCGGCTGACACCTGCCGGATCATCCTGCAGTACGCCTCCCCAACACATTCCACACTTGCTCGACGGGACTGAAGTCAGAGGAAGGGGCATACCAGTCCGTCTCGTTCCAAGAACTCCTCCACATGTGCAGCTCTATGCGATCGCGCATTGTGATCCATAAAACAAGTCAGGACCATATTCACCCGTGAAAAGACGCACGTGGGGAAGGAGTAGAGTATCACAATAACGTTCACGTTGGTGCACGGTGGTCAAAGTTTTGGTGGTCAGTACACCCGTGCAACATTATCCTTCCCTACACTGTTACGCCTGGATCGTCAGAACGATCGTGTTCGTCAATGCTGAATGCATCCTCGTGTCGGAGATGTGGTAACACCTAATGAAACCTGGAAAATTAACGAATATGATAGTTCTGGTGGTCCAGGGATTATGGTGAGAGGAGGCATAACGTTGCACGGGTGTATTGACCTCCAGATCTTTGAGAACGCTACACTCACCAGTCAAAGTTCTTGTCACTGTACTACTTCACCGTGTGCGTTATTTCAGGGATGAAATCGGCCTCGATTTCATTTTTATGGATGACAATGCGCGCTCGCATCGAACAGCGCATAATGGCGGCCGATAGTCTCCAAATAGCCGAACATAACCATTTCTGGTATATGATCGGTTCAGTTGGACCAAAGAACCCAGTCCATTCCGTGTAAACACAGCCCACAACGTTACTGAGCCTCCATCGGCTTGCACAGTGCGCTGTTGAGAACTTGGGTCCACGATTTCGTGGGGTCTGCGCCGCACTTGAACACTACCGTCAGCTTTCACATACTGAAATCTGGCCTCATACGACCACGCCACGGTTTTCCAGTCGTCTAGAGCGCTATCGATATGGGCACAAACCCAGGAGAGACGGTTTTGGCGATGTCGTGCCGTTAGCAAAGGCACTCGCCTCGGTCGTCTGTTCCTGTAGCCTATTAACGCCAAATTTCGTCCCACTGTCCAAACGGATACGTTCGTCGTACTACGACATTGATTTCTGTGTGGTTATTTCACAACGTGTTGCTTGTCTGTTAGCACTGAAAACTCTACGCACTTCTCGGTCGTTAAGAGAAGGCTGTCGGCCACAGCGTTGTCTGTGATGAGAAGTAATACCTGAAATTTTGTATTCTCGTCACACTCTTGACACTGTGAGTCTGGGAATATTGAATTCCCTAACGATATCAGAAATGCAATGTCCCTTATGTCTAGCTCCAACTACAAAAAAATGGGTCAAATGGCTCTGACCACTATGGGACTCAACTGCTGAGGCCATTAGTCCCCTAGAGCTTAGAACTAGTTAAACCTAACTAACCTAAGGACATCACAAACATCCATGCCCGAGGCAGGATTCGAACCTGCGACCGTAGCGGTCTTGCGGTTCCAGACTGCAGCGCCTTTAACCGCACGGCCACTTCGGCCGGCGCTCCAACTACAATTCCGCGTTCAGAGTCTATAAATTCGTGTCGTGCGGCCATAACAACGTCGGCGCCATTCCGTATGAATCACCTAAGTACAAATGACAGTGCGATTTTATACCTTTTGTACGCGATACTAGCGCCATTTATATATGTGCATATCGCTATACCATGACTTTTGTCACCTCCACCTCGACTGCCCGTTCTGCCGATTCAGTCAACGGGTGACACTGTTATGTCGTGTTGAATGAAGGTTGTCGTAGTTTGACGTCTATTTTTGGCCGAAAATGTGCATAGAACGAAATTTTGCTGCAGACATTTTTCTATTGCTTGTGGGTAGTTTTGCTGAGAAAGTGAGTAGTTTAGTTCGAGAGTGTAAACATTCCTGATACTATACGGGGTTTCCCATTTCAATCTATACCGCCCGATATCTCTGGAGCGACACAATTCTGCAAAAAAAGAGTCTAGTAAAAATTGTAAGGATTGAAGGGGTTCGTGGAGTGGTTACCTCGAAATGACCTTGAATCCTGTTTTCAAGTTCAAATCATGGGCAAGTTCATTTTGACAAATGGTAACCACTGTTTTTTATTCCATATTCTTACTCTGCGTGAAAAAATAGGCACTGTTTGTAGGGCACATTTTTTTCGAGAAACCAATGGTTTGTCGACAGGTGCCACATCATTGTAACTCTCCCAGGTTACCACTATCTCGAGAAGGAACCGCTCTTTCAGAAAATTACTTAGGTGTCTAACGGATGCGTGTCTTTCAAGAGGGCACCTTCACATATCTCGATACTGACGTAAATAATAAAATAATGAAATACCCCATGGTAATCCGTCCTTTTCAAATGTGGAGACAAGGAAGAAACGAAAGACGGGCCCGAGAAAGCCGCCTGGGAGACAAGGTGACTCAGATAAATTTTTCTCTTATGGGCTACAAAAATTCTTCTTGATAGAAGTTTTTCTTGTCCAGATTTGGAAAAATTTCACTTCGGAGGAACGCTTTAGAGTCTCGCGAGATGAGATTGTTCTGAGTCCCACGAGGCGAAATTCATCAGAGTTCGACGAGGTGGAATTTTTCCAAATCCCTTAACACACATTTTTTTCTAAGTCCATAAGAGAAAAATTTATGAGAGTCACGCCAGTCAAGAATCATTCTAAGTGAGCACAGACGAGAAATTTTCAGAGTCTCTAAAGGTAAAATTTCTCTGAACCCCCAGTAATTATTTCAAATTCCTCGACAATGACGCTTATTAGTTAGCCCCAAAGTTCCACCCTTCTCTTCTCCAATTGTGCTGGTACAAGGACATTGCTGGTCTCTGATTCGGCAGCGTCCAAGTGGTGCACGTTGGGTTCCGCTAACGCCAGCGGTATTTGCTTTGAAGAATATCAAACCCGCTTCAAGTTCACGAAAATTTCACCAGTGGACAGAGTTCAGAACCCATACATGATTTTCATTCAAAATTTTTCTCGATCTCGCTTCGTTCTCGAGATACTGGTAACCTGGGAAAGTTAGACTGAAGTGCCCCCGGCGACAAACCATTGGTTTATTTATTTATTGTTCCGTGGGACCAAATTAAGGAGAAGTCTCCATGGTCATGGAACGAGTCAATACATGGAATTATAACACGATAGTAGAAACAGATAAAATGAAATATAAAAAAACATATTCAAGCGATAAGTCTTAAGTTTAAGTAAAGAAAATCAACAATGTAACACTGGAATTTGCTTAATTTTTTAGCTCTTTCAGGAGCTCCTCGACAGAATAGGAGGAGTGAGCCATGAGGAAACTCTTTTAAGAGTTTGGGCTACTGCTAAGATATTGAGTTCTTGTGGTAGCTTATTGAAAATGGATGCAGCAGAATACTGCACTCCTTTTTGCACAAGAGTCAAGGAAGTGCATTCCACATGCAGATTGGATTTCTGCCTAGTATTAACTGAGTGAAAGCTGCTAACTCTTGGGAATAGGCTAATATTGCTAACAACAAACGACATTAAAGATAATATATACTGTGAGGGCAATGTCAGAATTCCTAGACTATTGAATAGGGGTCGACAAGAGGTTCTCGAACTCACACCACATATAGCTCGAACAGCCCGTTTTTGAGCCAAAAATAGCCTTTTTGAATCAGAAGAATTACCCCAAAAAATAATACCATACGACATAAGTTTATGAAAATATGCGAAGTAGACTACTTTTCGTGTTGAACTGTCACTTATTTCAGATACTGTTCTAATGGTAAATAAAGCAGCATTTCGTTTCTGAACAAGATCCTGGACGTGGGCTTTCCACAACAGCTTGTTATATATCCGAACGCCTAGGAACTTGAACTGTTCCGTCTCGGTTATAATATGCCCATTCTGTCTGATCAAAATATCGGTTCTTGTTGAATTGTGAGTTAGAAACTGTAAAAACTGAGTGTTACTGTGATTTAGCATCAAATTATTTTCCACAAGCCACAAACTTATTTCATAGACTACATTATTTGATACTGTTTCAATATGACTCATAAAATCCTTCACTACCAAGCTGGTGTCATCAGCAAACAGAAATATTTTTGAATCACCTGTAATACTAGAAGGCATATCATTTACATAAATAAGAAACAGCAGTGGCCCCAGCACCGACCCTTGGGGAACGCCCCACTTAACAGTGCCCCATTGGGACTGAACATCACTACCACTCTCAGTATTGCGGAGAATTACCCTCTGCTTTCTGTTCTTAAAGTAAGAGGCGAACCAACTGTAAGCTACTCCCCTTACTCCATAATGGTCCAACTTCTGCAGTAATATTTTGTGGTCAACACAGTCAAAAGCCTTCGTTAAATCAAAGAAAACACCTAGCGTTCGCAACCTTTTATTTAATCCGTCCACAGCCTCACAGAGAAAAGAGAATACAGCATTTTCAGTTGTTAAACCATTTCTACAACCAAACTGTACATTTGACAGCAAATTATGTGAATTTAAATGCTCCAGTAACCTTGTATGTACAACCTTCTCGATAACTTTAGCAAACACCAATGGCATAGAAATAGGTCTAAAATTGTCAACATTATCCCTGTCTCCCTTTTTATAAAGTGACTTCACTACCGAGTACTTTAATCGGTCAGGAAACCGACCACTCCTAAAGGAAAAGTTACAGATATGGCCAAGTACTGGGCTAACATACATAGAACAATACTTCAGTATACTGCTAGATACCCCGTCATATCCATGAGAGTTCTTGGTCTTTAGTGATTTGATTGTTAACTCAATCTCCCTCTTGTCAGTATCATGGAGGAGCATTTCAGGTAACAGTCTCGGAACACTTTTTTCTAAGAACGCTATGTGATTCCCTGTTGGGACTAGTTTTCTATTTAGTTCACCTGCTATATTCAGAAAGTGATTATTAAATACTGTACATATACGCGACTTATCAGTAACACGGACATTCCCACTACGCACTGATTCTATATCCTCAACCTGTCTCTGCAGACAGGCCACTTCCTTTACGACTGACCATTTGGTTTTAATTTTATCCTGAGACTTAGCTATTCTATCTGCGTACCACATACTTTTTGCCTTCCTAATAACATTTTAAGCACCTTAGAATACTGTTTGTAATGGGCTGCTGCATTTAGATTTTGCCTGTTTCTAACGTTCTGATATAACTGCCACTTTGTTCTACAGGATATTCTTATCCCTCTAGTCAGCCACCCAGGCTGCCTGTTTGTGCTAGTACCCTGTTTTAAACGTTCTAACGGAAAGCAACTTTCAAAGAGCACGAGAAAAGTCTTGAGTAAAGCATTATATTTATCGCCTACTGTATCAGCACTACAAACGTCTTGCCACTCTGTTCCTTGATAAGGTTTACAAAGGTCTCTACAGCAATTGGATCAGCTTTACTAAAAAGTTGATGACTATATTTAACACGTGTTGCAGCACAAAAATCTTTTAGAGTTAAAATTTGTGCATCAAAAATGTTGTCTATGGTTGTTCTACTGTTCCCTTGCACTCTCGTTGGAAAGAATACGGTTTGCATAAGATTATATGACTTAAGGAGGTCTACCAGCATCCTTTTCTTTGCACAATCACTTACACAATTAATGTTGAAGTCACCACATATAACTAACTTTTTGTATTTCCTATAAAGTGAACCAAGAACCTCCTCTAGCTTTAGCAAAAATGTTGTGAAATCGGAGTCTGGGGGTCTATAAATAACAACAGTTAGAAGTTTAGTTCCATTAAATTTAACCACACTTGCACAACAGTCAAATACCTTTTCAGTGCTGTACTTTGAAACATCAATTGACTCAAATGGGATGCCGTTTTTCACATTCAAGGCTACTCCCCCACACCGCAAAGAGCTCCTAGAAAAGCTGCCAGCCAACCTGTATCCTGATACAGCAAGCCTCTGAATTATCTCCTTATTTAAGAAGTGTTCTTTAGAAAAAAATGTTCCCTACAAACAATGCGTTTTTTTCACCTAGAATACGAGTATGGAATAAAAAATAGGTGTTACCATGTTAAAAATGAACTTGAGCTTGGTTTGACCTTGAATACATGGATGAAGGTCATTTCGAGGTAACCATTGCACCCTTCAAACCTTACAACTTTTACTCGAGACTTTTTTTGATGAATTGTGCCGCTCCAGAGCTAGCGGCCGGTATAGAATAAAATGGGACATCCACCCTGTATACGGTAAATGAAACAGAGTCACCGAAGGGAGGAAGAAAAGGTCAGACCTTAGGTCCCGTCGACGACGAAGTCATTAGCTATAAAGCTATGGATTCAGAAAAACCTTTAACAGTCAAGGTCAGAAATTTTATTTCAGTTCTGGCTTATGTGCAGATATCTGAAGATGGCTTTTAGGTCAGCCGAAACTAGTAATCAATGAAATGACAGTTGCGATCTTGACTAGTAAGGGTTTTTCTGAATCGACAGCTACAGCACAACACATCGCTTACTCCAAATTTGACAGTGTCAGATTGTAAGACATTAAAGTCTGATTTAAAGTAGTTGTCACTTGACAGGCAACGGGCTGCAGGGCTCCCGCCACCAATAAACCAATGGCAGCCGGCGCTGTCGACTGCCACTGCGTTGCCACTTCGCTCTGCTGAGCTGACCAAGGCATTGTGCCAGCCAGTCCTCAGCGAGCCGTTGTAGACGTGCGGTTGAGAGATTCCAGTGACTTGTAGCTTCGCGTGTTTACGATGTCTGATGAAAGCAGTCGCAGGAGAGGGAGCCCGAGGCTGCACGCTCCTCGGAAACCTCCAAAAAGTGGCGGACATGGCGTCGTTATACCCGTGAATACGTGTGTTCCTTAAGGGAGTATTTTGAGAGAGAGAGGGATGCAGGAGGGCCTCTCGTTCCTAGGATAAGGTGGTGGAGCGAACTGCAGCTGCTCTGCAAGTTATCGAACGATCAGTAATAAGAATCTACGAGGAGAAATTCACGAAAGAAGGCTCAAGTGAATCATCTAAATTTGAGACACCTGGGAAAAAGAGGCGACTAGAGAAGAGGGTCACAAAACTTTACTCTTTTCAGGAAGATGCCATTCGTCGTCAAATATACGCATTTTATTCGAGGAAGGAGTATCCAACACTCAAAAAACTACATGCTACCCTCACAGCGGCTGACCTGTTTCACCGTAGTAAATCGTCTTTGTTACGAGTCGTGAACATGTTAGGATTCCGCAGTAAATCCGTCTCTGGCAGAAAGTTACAAATGAACGCCAAGATATTGCAGCCTGGTGATGCCGCTTTCTTAGAGAATTAGTGGAGACAAATTTTGATGATATCGTTTGGCTTGATGAAACGTGGGTGAATGCAGGACACAGTTTAAAAAAAGGCTGGACAGACGGTACCATCAGCAGTAGTATGGCAGCTCCGATCGGCAGAGGAAAAAAGATAATTGTAGCACATGCCGGAAATTCAAAAGGTTTCATTCCAAATTGTCTGCTGCTATTCAGATCAAATAAGTCCTCTGACTACCACGAAGAGATGAACCACAATACTTTTGTAAAATGGTTTGAAGACTGTGTGCTCCAGAACTTAACAAAAAACTCTATCATTGTTATGGATAACGCTCCTTATCACTCGGTAATACAAGATAAAGCACCCACAAAGGCAACGAGGGAAAACGACATTGTCAGCTGGTTACAGAAACATAAGGTACTGTTCGACAGTAATTTGACAAGGATAGAATTATTAGAACTTGTATCGTAACACAAGCCAAAGAACCCGATTTACATTGTGGGTGAAGTAGCAAAAAAATACGGACATAAAGTGCTCAGATTGCCTCCTTACCATTGCCATTCCAACGCAATAGAGTTGGTTTGGGCTCAGGTTAAACGGCATATAGCTGCAGAAAATAAGAAATTCACATTAACCGAAGTGGAACGCCTTTTGAAAGAGGCAGTTGAAATTGTGACGTCGGAAGACTGGCGGAAGGTGGTGCATCACGTGAAAGGAGTGATACAGGACGCGTGGAACAATGAAGGTATCTTACAACAAAGTGTCGAAGAATTGATTATATCTGTCAATACGAACAGCGACACGGATAGTTCCCCTGCCACTGAATGTGAATTAAGCGGTGTTTTCGCACTGTCTGATTAGTGTGTAGTGTACTTACTGCCATTACGTATTGTGTTAGTGAATTTATTTCGATTAATCCTTATTGTTGTTGTGAGACTAAGAAATACTGTTTGTCCAGCTCTCGTCATCTCCTTACGGTAAGTTAGACTGAACTTTAATTCTATTTCATTTTGTATATACACCAAGATGTTATTCATTGTGTGTAATAGTTTTCGATATTTGCAATCTAAAGATGAAAACTTTTCCGGGCGCGAAAATTTCTCACACTTCAATAGTTAATGTAACAACGTCCCTAATTAAAATTAAGAAAAGATATTTGATATGCTTATAGATACCACTGAGACCGATACTTCACGTAAATTTCAAAATATTTACATAATATTTATAGGAGACAGAGATTTTAAACGTCATACTTGTTTCTAGTTCAGTACTGATAGGGTTGCTTAAAAACGCTGTTTTTAGAAATTTATATACAGGAAACGTAATTCACTACGAAAGCTTTTAAGGATTGTTTGCCGAGTGCATTATTTTGGTAATGAATGGAAAACAAATATTTTGCTGTGACACCAATAGTTTGTCAGTAATGACGTGATAAGTTAGAAGCTGTTTGCGAAATCGAGAATTTAAATGGTTTCAAACAAATTAACGTAACTCTTGTCCTAATTAAAATTATGAATAGATATTTGACAGATTGAGAGACATTGTAGAGATATACGTCATAGGTGGGTTTGAAATTTTTTACTGACTTTTTGTAGAAGATACAGGCTTTAAAAAGATTTTCTACCGGCTGGGGTAGCGATGCGCTGAGGCGGCTGCCTCCAGCCAGTGCTTGACGTGACAACGCCGCAACTTCGCAGCGTAAACGTCAACTGACAACTACTTTAAATCACACTATAGTGATAAAGCTCAAGCTTCGATAAGAGAAGTGTGGGAAAGGAACTCAGCCGTGTCGCCTTCTAAGGAACCATGCCGGAATTTGCCTTACGCTGCAGAAAAACCACAGGAAACCTAAACATGGATACCCGGACGGGTATTTGAACAACTGCCCTCTAGAAAGTGAGTCCAATGTCTTAAGCACTGTGCCACCTCGGTCATACATATAGAGGTACTGTTTCATACAAATTTCACATCGTTTACATGGAAACAATTCCAATGGAAATATGTAAAATACACTGATGAGCTAAAACATTATGACCATTTGCTTAATTGCTTGGTTTTCCGCCTTGGGAACCAAATAAATCACTGATTCTGCGTATTATGGATCCGACAGTTCCTTGGTAGGTTTGTGGAGGTATGTGGCGTTAGATGTCTACGCACAGGTCATGTAATTCACGTAAATAACGGGCCGCTGATTTGCGTACCCGGTGACGGCACCCGGTTGTGGCTTCCATAGGATTTACACCAGGCAAACCTGGTCGCCGAGATGTCAACGTCAGTTCACTATAATTCTCCTCAAACCCCTGTAGCACGGTTCTGGGTCCACACACGGACAATTATACTAACGAAAGATGACATCGCCGTCGGGGAAGACATCAACCACGAAAGGAGGCATGTGGTTCGCAGCTGTCAACAAGTCTTCGATTACTGCCACAGGTCGCACGCAAGCACAGACGAATCTCTTCCATAGCATAATACTGCTCCCACCAGGCTGTGTTCACGGCGCTCTGCAGCTTTCACCTCGATGACGACGTTTGTGGACATGATGATCGACCTGTTGCAGCAAAAATGTGATTCACCCGAAGAGACGACACGTTTCCATTGATCGATGTTCGAATCCCGATAGTCCCGTGCCCACTTCAGTTGCAATTGACGACGTCGTTGGATCAATATGTGAACACATAGAGGTGGTCTGCTGCGGAGCTCCATGTTCAACAATGTACGGTGAACGGAAACACTTGTTCGTGCACGAGCATTGCGCTCTTTCGGCAGAGACTTCGTAGATAACCATCTATCCTGCTCTATATAGCAGAAAAGTTCTGTGAATAGTCGTGTACGTTCAGCCATTTAGCGCCTAGTGATAGTTTTACTGCCTTTCTACTTCTTTCCGTAGATGTCCACGAGAGCAGCACGTGAACATTCGACCAACTTGGCCGTTTTCGAGATATTCGTTCACAGGCCCTGCATAATAACAATCTTCCCTTCGTCGGAGTCGCTTATCTCAATGTATTTCCCCATTTGCAGCCCATATGTGTGCTAGGATGGTCCCCGTCCACGTCTGCTCCGCTTACATAATTCTGTTACCGCAACACGTGCCGGCAACGCCACAGGCGACATCCAACGTCGCAGTGGGCAGTGGTCGTAACGTTTTGCTCATCGGACAACAATGTTTCTTTCGCATTATGCATTCTGGATTTGGTTTGTAATTTGTATGCCACATCTCCACAATGAACTAAAGAAATATTTTATGACTGCTGTGTAGATAGTTTTCATTGTTTGAAAATTCTCTCTTGTGCAACAATGTTCTTTAGCAATGTTACTGATGTCGTTTGAGTAATTTACTGTCGACAAATTTAATCTCGTCTTATTTGTCTGCTACAATAGCCTGATTTTATCCATAATCTTTGAAAATCAATTCGTCGCAATCTGTGGCATTATTAATCCTGGGAAACTGATGCTCGTAAGTCCTATCTTCAGAAGTCCAATGAGGCGAGAATAGAAAACCAGAGAGATGAAGTAGCGTGCCTCTGTACGCAGGCACGAGGCACTCGCGCTGTGATTTATTTACCGATAATGTTCACAGTTCTATAACATGCACAATACGTTTGTCGTAAAGATTCTACGAGAATCACCAAGTTACAATAACATTTCAGATCAACTGCACGATTTGTATGCTATAAAATTTTGCGTAAAAACGGTGGATATTTAGATACAGGCAAAGAAGTGTGCTTTAAGTTTGGTTGTGAAGATTGGTGTTAGCATTTGGTTGGAGAAACAATTTTTCCGAACATCACTGCCATAAAGATGTTGATCGTACAGCAGTAATTACAAATGAAAACTGCACGGTGGTATCGAAATATGCCGCTCACCTGAAAAATTTGGCTAAACAAAATAAACAATGGTAAGTGAACATATAATTCATGCCAATAAAGGATGGCGGTAGGGGCGTGGGGCTAGAGCGAAATGTACTTGAGCCTGAAGTACCTCTTCAGGGCAACGAAGCTCATACAACACTTCGTATCGATGGTGGTGATGATGATCACCTTAAGTTGACTGTAGCCTTAAACAAGATGTAATGACGCATGGAGAAAGTTCTCCAATTCTTTCGCTTCCGTGCTAGAGTAATGTCCTGTCTTTTCTTCATTCACATTTTACTTTACTGTTGTTTCCATCGATGCTACAATATCCATCCAACCTCTAATTTATTTCCTGTTTTCTCATTCAACGAATGCGATGCTTATTCACTTAAAAACACTTCCTTTTTCTCTTCTTGGAGTTATGTTTCTCCAGCACACAGTAGGCAAGCTCTTCAAAGGGACGAGCGCACTGTTCCGATACAAATTTGAAGTGATGTTAGATTCCTGTGTGAGCTATAATGAAGCGAACAGAAATCAGGACGAGAGGCAGTGAAAGGCTGCGTCCATAATTACAGCTAACGAGCTCCCTGCCTTGTCCAGGTTGTCTCGTAATTTCGTTCGTTTGTGCGCCGCGACGACCTCAAATTACGTCGCACTGCTGATGCCTCACTCATAACTTTTTTTTTTTTTTGCCAGTAAAACAGAATGGAATGCTTTGATTAATACTATGTGAAGAAATTCGTGTTTGGTTTGAGCCTTTTGATATGCGAGTGTGTTTAGATATAAACTGCTCATTGAAGGTTTTGAACCACCTGCATATCTACGAACATGTGTGGGCTTAGATCAAAGGGGAGCAGATAATGAATAAATAAGCCCCAAGCAACTAAAAAAATACTTCCCTGAAAGAAAAGACAAAAAGAGATTACAATAAAAGCAACTTATTTGAATATACAGATATTTGCACAACCTCGGCGTGTTTCCAATCCTGAGTATAGTGGCCAGTGCAGAGAATGTCATTGAAGAGCCGAGCCAGGTGTTCAGTAGCCGCTTGTGGCATCCATTGAAGCATTTCGTTGGTAAACTGGTCAGGGCCTCGAGCCTTGCGTTTGTTGAGCCGTCGACGTTGATCGGAGACTTCAGTAGCGTCCACCTCTTCTATGTGTTTGTCACCCACAGAGGCATTTAGAAACACTGGGAGATGTTGGGCAACTAGACGAACATGATCCGGGCCCATAGGTTCCATGATGGGCTGAAAATTGCGCTCGTAAACGTCAGCAATGGCGTTCACTCAGTCCACAGGGCTGCTGACGATGTTTTGAGCTGGGTGGCTTTCCAGGCAGTACCATCGTCAACCCAAAGAGTGGCCAGGCGGTTGGACCATTCCTGATGGTGGTGGTTGGCAACTGCAACCTTTACCTCCCTCATCATCTGGTTGAGAGCCACGATGTGGCTTGGTGCACCACCTGCAGAGCACAGTCCTGAAGGAATCGGGCACAACCATCAACGCCAACATATTCAGCTACTTGTGCATCATACAGACTCTCTTCTAACAGCTCCTGATATCGGTTCTAGCTGGTGTTCCTGGTCTGGATGTCTCTTCGCTTCACTGGCTGGGCATCAACATCAGTGTCACAAATAACCAGAACATGGTCTGAAGGCAACGTATTGCGAGTGCTGGCGGAGATAACATAGGGCACCCCCTCGATCACCACAACGTCAAGCACGTCCGGAGGCCCACCATTGTTGGGAAAGTAGGTGGGGTCGTGGGGGCCGAGGATGAGATCGTTCCACCATTGGGCTGCTCGGAAAAGTTTTCTCCCACGGTTGTTGGTAACACAGGAATGCCACTCAGTATGATTGGCGCTAAACTCGCCACCAGCAAAATCCTTCTCAGATGAAGCCAGTAGCGCCTCACCGTCCTGTAGGAGTAACAGTCGGCGGGGTGGATGGTAGACCGCCACAAATGTGATGCGCCCAAGCAAAGTTTCGACAGCTATAGCAGTGTCCTCCAGCGCTTGTAGTGGTGGGTACAGAACTTGATGGTGCACTAGTGAAGTCCGGACATAGACCGCTGTACCACAGCCACGAGTGGGTCTGACTGTCCGATAACACACATAGTAGCATCTCGAACATGAACACCAGGCTTGAGGAAAGTCTCGGATACCAGGCAAACATCGACAGCTTCATCCCGTAGCAACTGCCGGAATTCACCATCTTGGGTGCGGATGCCCTGGGCATTCCACACGCATACGGTGACTCCTCTTTGACTACAGGCCACGATTGGGGGTCAGTGGTCCAGTGAATAATGCCTGAACGGCTGCAGTGACAGTGGCGATGAGTTACCACGGGACATCCTTAAGAAGCTCCCAAAGTTCCTGTAGGAGGAGCTTCATTTCATCCATACTGGAATCGGTCGCCTGGGAGGGTGCGTATGCAGCACGTGAGTGTTGAGCCCGGGTAGCCACGACGTCGGCCTGGCGTCTCTGATGGGTGAAGTCGTGGTGTCCCTGGTCTTCAAATGGTTCAAATGGCTCTGAGCACTATGGGACTTAACATCTATGGGCATCAGTCCCCTAGAACTTAGAACAACTTAAACCTAACTAACCTACGGACATCACACAACACCCAGTCATCACGAGGCAGAGAAAATCCCTGACCCCGCCGGGAATCGAACCCGGGCCCCGGTCTTCACCCTGCTGCTGATAGGAGGCGCGTCGTGCTGGTAATGGAGCTGGATCCCGTGGACGGCGGTCCTTCTTGGTATAGATAGCTGTAGCAGCGGCGACTGGCGCTGCCGCAGGTATGGGGGCCTGTGGAGGGGAGCCAGAGGCAGCAGCATCAGCAAAACTGACTCCAGGTCTGACTGGTGCAGGTCGCTTGACAGGGCCAGATCTGTGCCACAACCTGTTGGAAGCTGCAACAGCCATATGTTCTCCACCACAGCCAGCGCATTTCGGTGATCCATCGGTCGTCTTCCAGGTGTAGTCGCGACTAGCGTGTTCCCCTGCACACTTGACATAGCGTGGGGGTAGCGCGCAGAACCGTGCTACATGCCCAACAATTTGGCAGTTGTAGCGTTGTGGTTCACCTCTCTTGGAGAGGAGTTTTTCCGTGGTGACAGGTGTCGCCGCGACCTTCGTAACCGCCGGCCGGTGTGGCCGAGCGGTTCTAGACGCTACAGTCTGGAACCACGCGACCGCTATGGTCGCAGGTCCGAATCCTGCCTCGGGCATGGATGTGTGTGATGTCCTTAGGCTAGTTAGGTTTATGTAGTTCTAACTTCTAGGGAACTGATGAACTCAGAAGTTAAATCCCATAGTCCTCAGAGCCATTTTGAACCTGCCTCTTTGCCGGCTGCGGTGGTCCCGCGGTTCTAGGCGCGCAGTCCGGAACCGCGCGACTGCTACGGTCGCAGGTTCGAATCCTGCCTCGAGCATGGATGTGTGTGATGTCCTTAGGTTAGTTAGGTTTAAGTAGTTCTAAGTTCTAGGGGACTGATGACCACAGCTGTTAAGTCCCATAGTGCTCAGAGCCATTTGAACCATTTTTTGAACCTGCCTCATTGGCTGTGCCACCTAGGCTAGGTCTTAAGGAACAACGGCTACAACCGGTGCTGATAATGTTAGACAAGTTGTCACATGTGCGACATTTTTTGCAACAACATGTTTCGGGACGACTTTATCATATTATTAAATGCTATGAAACAAAAGGCGTATCAACTGGCTTGTCATAGCACTTGACAATGGCCAACAAGTGCTTGGTCTAAAACTCGTGGAATCTTAACCACTTGACATGGCTGGAAAGTTGAGAACGGTTTATGCAATGTTAACAGCAGCGAGATTCTGCATTCTTATGCCACATATTTGATTTTAGGCTTCCTTGGAGTATGGTTATGGGGACCGCCTGATATTGGCAAGGGGTCATGTTGTTAAATATAACGTCAATTGGATAATGCCACCGTGCTGAGTATCTGAGAACATTTCAAATCTTCCACAGCTCCACATATCACTATCACTCACTGAACTCTGTCTATATCGCTGGAGCGGCGGCATATTACAGTTATGGATATCGATAGGAGCTCCCATAACCAAGAACATCTGGTATGCTTTGCTGGCCCCAGACTGGCGCCAATCATGTAGTGATCCTTCTGTACAACATGCCAATTTTAATGATGACGAGGAGGCAGACAGCTGAAGGTAAATGAAAGGGAGATGTGTGGGACCGGCACTGCGCGTGATCCTTTCCATCTGAAAGGCAGCAATAATTCCTTCCAGCCATTAAGGCTTCCAGTCATAAATAATTCTAGTCATAAATCCATCCAGTTGGAGCTATAAAATCGCTGCCCTCCAACAGGATCAACATTACTCCACATGGCTTGCTCGAGGGAAGAACAGTCTGCTGCTTCATTGTTGTCTTAAAAGTACTTTTTATGTGAGGAGATACCATGAAAGTGTGGGGTATTGACGAATAGCCTTGTGGTGCCTGAGACGACACTAGACTTAAACTATTTTCTGTAGAAGATAAACGATATCTAGCAAAAAATAACTTATAAAAATGCACGGAGTTTTAATTCTAGATGTCGAAGTAAAATCTAACTAATTCTGAGGAAGAGAATCGTCGGTAAACTGGTAGAAATTAAGAAGTTTGATCGACCAGTAAAAGCCTAAGCCATGGAGGGGATAACATGTGGTTTGTGACTAATGACACAGAATATATCGAAGATGGTTTGTTTCTGAGATGTCTAAATGCATCTTTACCAGCAGATTTTCTGCTTTGCCCCGTGGACACGCACCACATCGAGAGCATCTTCAGGTTCAGAAATGGTTCAAATGGCTCTGAGGACTATGGGACTTAGCTTCTGAGGTCATCAGTCCCCTTGAACTTCTTAAACCTATCTAGCATAAGGACATCACACACATCCATGCCCGAGGCAGGATTCGAACCTGCGACCGTAGCGGTCGCGCGGTACCAGACTGTAGCGCGTAGAACCGCTCGGCCACTCCGGCCGGCCAGCATCTTCTGCCTGACGTACGCTGATGAGTCAAAACATTACCATCATTGCTCACGAAGAGAAGGAATGCTGCCTGCTGGCATTTTGGGCACGTGGTCTGAGAACAGACAACTGACGAATCAGTCTAGCGAAGGTACGGGCCACAAATTAGGAAATCAACTGACACGAATAAGTTTCAAAGAAGGAGTATTGTTATGGCCTGGCGCCTGGAACGAGCATTTTCTAAGCGGCGAAGCTGGTCAGCTGTTCGCATACTATTATCATGAGCATGTATGGAAAGTGGTTGAAGGACTGATGAACCACGAGCAAGGGCTGAAGACCTTCACATCCACGCTTGGTAATTCAACGTGGAGATGGGAGGCCGGTCCTCTCTGTAAACCAGGACAGACGGCGAATTGTGCCAGACCTGACGACAGGATACAATGCTGGTACAGGCACAAGTGCTTCAGAGCACACCGATCAGCGTACATTTTAGAATACGTGCCTCCGCTGTAGTTGATCCGTAAATGATATCATTTCCACCCAACGACATCGTCGATTACTATTGCAATGGGTACAGGATAATCGAGAATGGATCACGAATCAATTTAAACGTTTCACCCGGTCGGATAAGCCATGTTTCTTGGTAGCGAGATCAATGATCGTGACCAGACACGCTGTCATCCACTTGAATGGTTCTTCGACTAACACAGGGCGACACGGACGCAGGCCGGTGGTGGCAATATTATGTTTCGGGAATCTTAACCTGGGCTCCCATGGGTTTAGTGTGGTAACCGAAGGCACCATGACAGCAGTGGAGTACGTGGATGTTATAGAAGACCACCTGCCTCCATTCATGGCTGATGTCCTCTCCGACGGTGAGGGCACTTTCCAGCGGGGAAACTGTCTGTGTCACACTCGTATTATACATGTCTCAGTGAACTCGCGTTGATGTCTTGGCTCCCAGTCTTGCCTGACATGAAACAGTTGGAATACATCCAGTACACTATCGGGCGCCTGCTCCGTGCCTGCGAACTTGCTACCCATAATTTACGGAGTTGCGTGAGCTGTTCAGAGATATCTGGTGCCGCATACCTCTACAAAATTACCAAAACTTTTCGAATCAATGCCATGCCGAACTACTCTTGTATTATCTTGCAGAGGTGGACCAACACGCTGTTACTCAGGCGCTCATAACGTTTTGACTCATCAGCGTAATTATAAGGGTGTTTCAGCAGACAGTGCAGGCTGTCGTATTGTACAGCCATGCTCAAAAGTATCCGAACGACCCGAATTGCACTTCGTCTGATTCGCATGCAACCCACATAACGCAGCTGTCTAGCAGGTCCTCTAATCGCTCCTTGGCACAGTCGTTTGACTATTGAAAATGGTTCCAACAAGTCACCACTAGAAAACACTGCTCTCTATTGCAGTAACTCAAGATGTAAAGTAATACTAAGATACTACAAATATCAGGGAACACCTTATCACAGATAAGACTGTCCTTAAGGCTCGTAAGCTCACATCTATTACAATAAATGACTTACCTAAAAAGTTAACACTCTCATTATTACGTCAGATAGGTAATGCACGCAGTAAGTTCGTCGTATTCATGATTTCCTCTTCAAAGTAACATACCGTACTTATTATTTAACACAAAACGACATTAAAAATTTAAGTTATTCACGAGCAGCTAGTTGAGAATTTGTATGAACTTCAAATGACACGACGAAGCGTCTCGTTCTGCGTATGGATTCAAACCCAGATCATGTAGGCTAAGCGAAGATTTCGTGACTGACGGAAACTAACAGTCATTCCTGATTAGGCGTACAGAGAGTGATATACCTCGATTTTAGACAGTATCATTTAGCAAATATCAACTTTAAATTACATAACACAAATATTTTTAACGGACGCGAATTCCTACCCAGCACTTATTGTCCCTGTTAACGAACTACGAGAGATGTTCAATATTGCTTCTTAACAAGTAACTTATTTGAAATGCCGTAAGGTAAAGCTTTGTGTTGGACAGGGATTCGAACCCAGAACCTAATCGGATAGATATCGAAGCACAATAAACTGTGACATATCGCATTTTCTCGGCAGTAGCTAGATGTTTTAACTGAAATGACGAGACGAAACATCAATTTTTTCCTTCCCAGGACTCCAACAAGGCACCTACCGCTGTTATCTTCTAGAGAAAACGAAGGTTAAATATCGTTTTCTTGCACCAGAAGCGACATGTGAGCTTGCTTGAACTAGAAATAATATGACGACGAGTTCAGTGCTGACTAGGAATAGAGCCCCACACTATCGTTATTGACTACACACAAAGAGACGCCAGCTACCGAATTTTTCTCCACCAGCACCTCGGAATAACATCTTGAACTTACAGTGATCACGCAAATAGTTCTGTGTCTCACTGGGAGTCAAAAACGTCATATATCGTTAGTGTTGACAACGAATGAAAATACATTAAAAATCGGAACTATTATCCACCAGCAGATAGGTGCTCTCATGCTAGATCTTGATAATACATACTGAAATCTTTAGTGCCGAGCCAGGATTCGAACCCATTCACGAGCAATATGTGGAGATGTTGAGGAATCTGCAGTTTTGAGCAAACAACAAATTGTAGCCGAGCTGTATTGTCACGAAGGGATCAAATTACGCGTTAAGGGCGGTCTGAGTAGCATTCCCAGTACAGAACCAATTTTATCGACATACAGAAGCTCAGATAAAAGATGGAATAAGTGTCCTGTGATCCTACATAGCGTTAGTTTCGTCACTAGAGATAAATAACTGGTATAAGAAAGGTTACTGGTGATAGAGTTTCCACATGTCGCCACTCCAGACATTATTGTGGCTCAACGTAACGTCTACTTGGTACAGAAGGATTATCATTTTTAATGTGAATTTCAGACCACAATGCCATTACATCTTCTTCACTTGGTATAGCCGGAAGAGAATGGACTCTGTCTCTCCCTATCTAAAATCACTGACCGAAGTTGGAACCTATCATCAGTCCTACAGACCACCAAATCCTTTTCTCAGTGGCTCATTTATCTATCATAACGCCGTTGTGCCACACTGGCTGAAAATTCTGACACACAGGCTCCCTGTATCAATTTGCAGCATGTTCAGTAAATTCATTTACTTGGTTGACTGAATCACCATTAACTAGCTGCCTCGGCTACCCAGTGCATACATTCAACTTTATTTTGTAATCAACAAAATAAAATCACGTATCTGCCACCAACACATTACTGCCAACATTGTAGGATGCAGAATTTTTAATAGGAAGTGTTCCTTTCCACTTGAGCTACTCTATTGCGCTATCTGTTTGTTGAAAACGTCGTGCAGTGCAAAAGAAAAGATATAACTGTTTGTCTCTCATAAGTATTGACCTGGTCATACGCATTATCCCACAGCGCTCTGGAATGCAAAAATTCTGGAGGAATTGGTCTTGACTTCTGGAGGTATTGCAGCTACGTGGCAGCTAGTAGCGTAATGGTAAGTATCGCGCATGGTAAATAAGATGTCGCGAGTTCGAGTACATTCACTGCTACATTTTTTAAAACGCAATTCTGCTGTCTGCTACAGTTATCAATCTAATGGAACTTTTAACATAATTCCCTTCACTTCTCAACCCAAAATAGTCGTATGTGGAAAAAGGGCTAACTTCTGCGACATTTTGTTCATTTCATGTTTAACAGACAGCCAGGCAGTAGATGCATCTCGAAACTTTTGTATTATGTATGGGTAGAGCGCATCGTGCCAAAATACGTTGCAAAAATATTTTCTACATTAGCTGTCGTCAGGTAGTGGCATTTTATTCTTCTTCAAACCTTGTTTGAGAGCTTTAACTCAGAACAAGTTTACTACATGCCTGTAATCAATAAACCACAGCCGGCCGGTGTGGCAGTACGGTTCTAGGCGCTTCAGTCTGGAACCATGTGACCGCTACGGTCGCAGGTTCGAATCCTGCCTCGGGCATGAATGTGTGTGATGTCCTTAGGTTAGTTTGGTTTAAGTAGTTCTAAGTTCTAGAGGACTGATGACCACTGATGTTAAGTCCCATAGTGCTCAGAGCCATTTGAACCAATAAACCACATGTGCATTTTCAGACTGTTACAGATAATATCAGAGAATTCGCATACATCATTGATGATTAATTTCTCTCTCATGTTTACTATTGTTTTAAAAACATTAAAGGAAACCTTACGAAAATTGTGAACTGTGTTATAATAAATGTAATAAAACTACCCACGATAACCTTAGGACGAAAGTCTGTTTTAATAAAACTGAGTATCTGTACACAAGCGTGCCTCTATCGACACGAATTGGTAAAATACTACTCACTTAGATTTTAATTGGGTCTGTGTTTAATTGGTATGCTGTGTCATACTCAAGAGGTATGCAAATGTGGCATTTCATAAATAAAGTTACGTATTCCTAGAAACCCAAAATTTTCTTTTCAGCGGCGGAATGAGGTGTTACATGCTGTGCAGCATTGTAAGTTTTTCACCATGAGCCGAAAGTATTTTCTTGAGATTTCCTTAGCTATGTTCGACCTGACTGCGTGTAGCTCTTTCACAGAAGGGATAAAAACGCTACACTCTGTGAGACTGGAACTGCGAACCATAACAGAACCTTTTTCACAGGTCAGCACGCTACCACAGAGCTGGCGAAGAAGTATGTGTCATAGCTTCCTCTTACGAGACGAATAGTGGCTAGAACTCGTAAACCGCTATTTGAAGGACGAAATTAGTTGCAATTTCCACGTGCAACGACTTTCCTGGGCTGAAAACCGTAAATTTACAATCTTTTATTATACCTCAAGCGATAATAATTCAGATTATTCAGTGGAAATGACAGGCAAAATCAAGTGAACTTTGAGGCTTAATTCCGTGAACAACAAGAAGTAACTCGTCGATCACAGAGTTGCCAAACATACATTGCCTTGTTGCCAAATCTCAGTTACAATACCAGCAGCAAGAAGACGAACCGATGCGATCTTACAGCGGGCTGGGAAGTGACCATAGCTGATGTCTCCAAGTCGCGGCTGCAACGGCTTGGAATACGTAATGCGTCTGATTCGCATTTCTGTAACTAGGTTTAGGGACTGGAGCGTAGTTACTAATAATACTCAGAACTGACTGCAAACTAAGCATCATAAATCAGTAACTCTCATAGCTGTTTTCGTAAGTGTACTCAAAACTAAGAAAGTCATTCACCGACGTTTTCGTGCCTCGCCGATATTCGTGCACAACAAACAAATAAAAAAAAAAAAGTGTGTGCTCGCGTGTGTGTGTGTGTGTGTGTGTGTGTGTGTGTGTGTGTGTGTGTGTGTGTGTGCGCGTGTGTGTGTGTGTGTGTGTGTGTGTGTGTGTGTGTGTGTGTGTGTGTGACAGAGGGAGAGAGAGAGAGAGAGAGAGAGAGAGAGAGAGAGAGAGAAATCAAAAAGAATGAGAGAGAGAGAGAGAGAGAGAGAGAGAGAGAGAGTAAAAAATTGTAAAGAAATTGAATCATGGTATGTAAGGAAATCTTCCATTAAAATGACACGTTCCACATCATTACGAAATATCGTATTCATGATCTATGAAACAAGAATTAATCTAATGTAATCTAATCTAATCATATCATATTGATGACTAGCCGCGAAGAGTCATGAATTATCGAAGTTTTTGGCAATACCAGTAACCAAATCTAAACTTGAAAATAAAAGACCATAATTTTTTGTAATAAACCGGGACTTCTGTCAAGACCTTTTCGTCCCTGTTAGTTAACCACGGAAGATGTCTGATATACCTCTATTCTGAAGTAACAAAGTGTGCATGCATTTAAAGATGAAGTGCGTGATCTGAAGTTCTGTGACAGAGAAACGAGCCCAACACGGTTCTTTCCCTGTCTACGGAATGCTTTTCGTGTTAATATCAAACATCAGTAATTACTCGTCGATTACATTTAAACTAAAGTAATTGATGAAGACGTTACTTGATAACAAAAACGCGCTGCCTTTCTTCATTTACTTGCGCCTAGAAATGGCTATCGAGTACTGCCAAACTAAAAGGCAAGAGATTTTACTGCATTCAGATATACGTCGCTGTCAGTTATTCCATATGATTTGGTCGACATGACCTGTATCAAGTTGTGAAGGACAGACAATGTTTTAGAAAATCAATTGTTTTCTTTTGCAGTAAACAGAAAGATATTCATTGTAAGCTATCCAAGTACAAAATTTTCGCAATATTAGTTCAAATTTAATATCCGCTTCTATAATGTAGGAAAGTATTTCACAGTTGCAAAACTCGTATCCGACTGATTGACCTTACACTTAGTCGCTGACCATAAATTCTAGATCAGAGTGACACCAGTTTAAGTACCCTTATGTAGCGAAGACTGTTTGCCAGTGGTCTTTCTCACCGGAAAATACGCAATTCACTCATTGGGCTCATAAGTGCACTGTAACAGTAATTTCTGTGCGTATGCAATGCATACGGATCAGAATTTAGTGGTGCTCTCTCTTCCACTTCTGTATACAATATGCCTGACCTTAACGTGCCCTTTATCATTACAGGCCCTGGGCATTGCAACATCGTACTGATAACAGTAATGTGCTTATACTGACAACCTGACTGTTCGTTTTACCTGATTTTGTAATCATTTAAATAAAACAATATGACCTTCCAGGGGGAGACATTTCGTCCCTCTTTTCCTTCTCTGAAATTTGTCAGTAAGCTTTTTGCCGTCGTGCCAGCGAAATGCGGCAGAGTACGGCCGGTAAACGATTCACAAACCACGATTTAGTGCCGTTAAGACGATTTCTTTAAACATTGTCGTAGCTGAAGGAATTTAGTTTCGTCTTAAATCGTCTCAAGCAGCAATGTTCACAGACATCTCAAGTAGGAAAAAGCCAGGTACGAAGGTTGTAAAACAAACTTCCCACAGTTTGTGTCAGGTTGATCTTTTCGTCTGATAGCACTGCGTAAGTATTTTGTCTATGAGCTATCACAAGTAGTTTTACTGTAGCTGTGGGAATCATTGGTTGAAAACGAGTTTAACACTAGTGGGTACAGTACTGCTAAATATTCAAAATGATTATCAACCTGAGTTCATCCGCAAACTGTGGCGAATTTATAGTATTCAAGCTAGACTGTGTATCCTTGTCTTCCTTGAGTGGGCATTGGAAGGCGTTTACACACACGTATACAATACTATGAATACCTCGAACGCTATAGTTAACGTTGCTCTCATAAACTACTTTTGTTTTTTAATTCTTCTGGGTCTTCAACGTGCGATATGTGTTGCAGATACAGTCTTAGGGCAAAAAATTGACCGCCGAGTCGTTCACGTAAGGGGTGGGCAATACAGCAGTGCTCCTCTCAGAATCCTATGTCCGGCAATATGCTCGATCTGGCAACATTGTAGACTGCGGCACTTCCCAGAGGAAGTCTCGACTTCAGTCGTAGTACGTTATTCTTGACTACGATCGTAGTCTTGAGGTAAAACGTGAGACTAACGAATACGACGTCTGGTAACTAAAAACACACGTCGACAAAGTTTTTATCGACCCTTTCCTCTCGGTGCAGAAGCTATGAGTGTAATTCAAGCGAATCCACAATGGATTTCGCTTTCTTTCACACTGGTAATAACAGTTTGGTCCAACAATGTTTTAGCAAAAGATTTATTTGCCGACCATCTGCCTCTGAACACCGCATGCGTCTGAGTTCTCTGAGACCCGTTTACTGCCTACCGGCGGGGGCTGAGGCACTGCATTGTCTCGCCTTCTGCCGGTAACGTCTGCTCCACTCCGCACTCTCGACCATGTAAAATGCTTTAATGTTGTTGAGTGGTGACCCATAAAATCTGTCTACGATTTGTGTTTCACTTTTGATAACAAAGGAGTCACAAAACCGTTTTTATTTGATGATTATTTTATTACACTAGAATGCAATACATCAATGAGGCGTAGAATTAATTTCATTGTTTCTGATCCAGTGCACTACAATTAAAGCGTCACATTCTGTTCTTTTTCCTTTCACGGGAGGTTCCTCAAATAATTTATTATTGTCATGGATTCATATGTCTTAGTCAAGGCACAGAGAGTAAATGCAATGTAATGTGTTTGATTTCTTTCTTTGATTCTCTATGGTAAATGGATGCAAAAGATTGTGTCAGTACCTATCAGAACCTGCTCTATAGCTACTCAGGCAAATTGCTTGTTTTGAGGTCTATACCTTAATTAATGGAGAAGTTAACGCTGTTGACAAAGGATATTTAAGGTATTCAACTGGATTTAAGGCGACAAAATTGCCCATATTTGAAGCTACCCAGAGAAAAAGTAAGTTGCTAGAGCCACTGTTAGCAAATGTCTGCAGGGAGTTCCTAATTGCTACTGTGGAAATTTAGCATAGAGACCCTATAGTAATCAAGAGGTTCATTTCCTTCATACTTATCACCCTGGCATGTGAGTCATAAGTGAAGAACAATATTGAAATTCGTATCGCCGATGGTCGATTCGAATCTCTTCGGAGACGATGGTATTGCGAAGCAGCTTGGCAGTCAGAAAGCCAACGTCGATGACCATTAACACAACTTACTGAGTCGAGCTACCAAGAGGATTTGATGTGTAAAGATTTTCTTCCGATGTCGATACAGAATTTTTTCTGAAAATTCGCAGCTCCATAAAATATATCAAGCCCTATCACGTGCACACCGGCCTGTTAGTGAAAATTAACGTACATTTAATGTCTGTTCATGTGTTGCCAACAGTCGCAATTGGTGTCGTTATTTCTGGTCAAACACGCACACATCTTACTATTGGTGAGTAAGCAACTGACACTTAAACTATATTCGCGGGTGCACGGTAGGTGTGCAGTTCGATTGTCGCTTAGGCACAAAAGTTTGTATCCTTATTTTAGACTCAAACACCTAGCAGCTGGTAAGAAAAACCGATACAAAACATTTTATTTTACTTAGTTAACAATCCGATTACGTGTTGGGTTCGTATCTCCGTCACAGAACTTCACATCATGCACTTCATTTTTAAATGCTTGCACAATTTGTTACTTCAGAATAGAGGTATATCAGACATCTTTCGTGGTTAGTTAATAGGGACGAAAGGGTCTTGATAGAAGTCCCAGTTTATTACAAAAACTGCTGTCTTTTATTTTCAAGTTTAGATTTGGTTACTGGTATTGCCAAAAACTTCGATAATTCATGACTATTCATGGCTAGTCATCAATATGATATGATTAGATTAGATTACATTACATTAATTCTTGTCTCATACATCATGAATACGGTATTTCGTAATGATGTGGAACCTGTCATTTTAATGAATGATTTCATTACATACCATGATTCAAGTCTTGACAATTTTTTACTCTCTCTCTTTCTTTTTAATTTTCATCTATCTCTCTCTCTCTATATATATATATCACACACACACACACACACACACACACACACACACACACGCGCGCGCGCGCGCGCGCGCGCGCGCGCACATTCTTTTTTTTTATTTGTTTGTTGTGCTCGAATATCGGCGAGGCACGAAAACGTCGGTGAATGACTTTCTTAGTTTTGAGTACACTTACGAAAACAGCTATGAGAGTTACTGATTTATGATGCTTGGTTTGCAGTCAGTTCTGAGTATTATTAGTAACTACGCTCCAGTCCCTAAACTTAGTTACAGAAATGCGAATCAGACGCATTACGTATTCCAAGCCGTTGCAGCCGCGACTTGGAGACACCAACTATGGTCACTTCCCAGCCCGCTGTAAGATCGCATCGGTTCGTCTTCTTGCTGCTGGTATTGTAACTGAGATTCGGCAACAAGGCAATGTATGTTTGGCAACTCTGTGATCGACGAGTTACTTCCTGGTGTGCACGGAATTAAGCCTCAAAGTACACTTGATTTTGCCTGTCATTTCCATTGAATAATCTGAGTTATTATCGCTTGAGCTGTAACAAAATATTGAAAATTTACGGTTTTCAGCCCAGGAAAGTCGTTGCACGTGGAAATTGCAACTAATCTCGACCTTCAAATAGCGGTTTACGAGTTCTAGCCACTATTCGTCTCGTAAGAGGAAACTATGACACATACTTCTTCGCCAGCTCTGTGGTAAAGTGCTGACCTGTGAAAAAGATTCTGTTATGGTTCGCAGTTCCAGTCTCACAGAGTGTAGCGTTTTTATCCCTTCTGTGAAAGAGCTACACGCAGTCAGGTCGAACATCGCTAAGGATATCTCAAGAAAATACTTTCGGCTCATGGTGAAAAACTTACAATGCTGCACAGCATGTAACGCCTCATTCCGCCGCTGAAAAGCAAATTTTGGGTTTCTAGGAATACATAACTTTATTTATGAAATGCCACATTTGCATACCTCTTGAGTATGACGCAGCATACCAATCAAACACAGACCCAATTAAAATCTAACTGAGTAGTATTTTACCAATTCGTGTCGATAGAGGCACGCTTGTGTACAGATACTCAGTTTTATTAAAACAGACTTTCATCCTAAGGTTATCGTGGATAGTTTTATTACATTTCTTATAACACAGTTCACAATTTTCGTAAGGTTTCCTTTAATGTTTTATAACAATAGTAAACATGAGAGAGAAATTAATCATCAACGATGTATGCGCATTCTCTGATATTATCTGTAACAGTCTGAAAATGCACATGTGGTTTATTGGTTCAAATGGCTCTGAGCACTATGGGACTTAACATCAGTGGTCATCAGTCCTCTAGAACTTAGAACTACTTAAACCTAACTAACCTAAGGACATCACACACATTCATGCCCGAGACAGGATTCGAACCTGCGACCGTAGCGGTCACATGGTTCCAGACTGAAGCGCCTAGAACCGCATGGCCACACCGACCGGCTGTGGTTTATTGATTACATGCATGTAGAAAACTTGTTCTGAGTTAAAGCTCTCAAACAAGGTTTGAAGAAGAATAAAATGCCACTACCTGACGACAGCTAATGTAGAAAATATTTTTGCAACGTATTTTGGCACGATGCGCTCTACCCATACATAATACAAAAGTTTCGAGATGCATCTACCGCCTGGCTGTCTGTTAAACATGAAATGAACAAAATGTCGCAGAAGTTAGCCCTTTTTCCACATACGACTATTTTGGGTTGAGAAGTGAAGGGAATTATGTTAAAAGTTCCATTAGATTGATAACTGTAGCAGACAGCAGAATTGCGTTTTAAAAAATGTAGCGGTGAATGTACTCGAACTCGCGACATCTTATTTACCATGCGCGATGCTTACCATTAATCTACTAGCTGACACATAGCTGTAGTACCTCGCAATGTCAAGACCAATTCCTCCAGAACTTCGGCATTCCACAGCGCTGCGGGATAATGCGTACGACCAGGTCAATACTTATGAGAGACGAACAGTTGTACCTCTTCTTTTGCACTGCACGACGTTTTCAACAAACAGATAGCGCAATAGAGTAGCTCAAGTGGAAAGGAAGACTTTCTATTAAAATTTCTGCACCCTACACTGTTGGCAGTTCTGTGTTGGTGGCAGATACGTGATTTTATTTTGTTGATTACAAAATAAAGTTGAATGTATGCACTGGGTAGCCAAGGCAGCTAATTAATGGTGATTCAGTCAACCAAGTAAATGAATTTACTGAACATGCTGCAAATTGATACAGGGAGCCCGTGTGTCAGAATTCTCAGCCAGTATAGCACAACGGCGTTATGATAGAAAAATGAGCCACTGAGAAGAGGATTTGGTGGTCTGTAGGGCTGATGATAGATTTATATATCTATGGTCTCCGTTCGATTCTAACTTCGGTCAGTGATTTTAGATAGGAAGAGACAGATTCCATTCTCTTCTGGCTATTCCAAGTGAAGAAGATATAATGGCATTGTGGTCTGAAATTCACATTAAAAATGATGTTCCTTCTGTACCAAGTAGACGTTACGTTGAGCCACAATAAAGTCTGGAGTGACGACATGTAAAAAGTCTATCACCACTAACCTTTCTTATGCTAGTTATTTATTTCTAGTGACGAAACAAACGCTATGTAGGATCACAGGACACTTATTCCATCTTTTATCTGAGCTTCTGTATGTCGATACAATTGGTTCTGAACTGGGAATGCAACTCAGACCGCCCTTAACGTGGAATTTGATCCCTTCGTGACAATACAGCTCACCTACAATTTGTTGTTTGTTAAAAACTGCAGATTCCTCAACATCTCCACATACTGCGCGTGAATGGGTTCGAATCCTGGCCCGGCATTAAAGATTTCATTACGTGTTATTAAGATCTAGCATGAGGGCACCTATCTGCCGGTGGATAAAAATCTCGATTTTTAATGTATTTTCATTCGTTGTCAACACTAACGATATTTGACGTTTTTGACTCCCAGTGAGACACAGAACTATTTGCGTGACCACTGTTAAGTTCAAGATGTTATTCCGAGGTGCTGGTGGAGAAAAATTCGGTAGCTGGCGTCTCTTTGTGCGTAGTCAATAGCCGGCCGCGGTGGTCTAGCGGTTCTGGCGCTGCAGTCCGGAACCACGGGACTGCTACGGTCGCAGGTTCGAATCCTGCCTCGGGCATGGGTGTGTGTGATGTCCTTAGGTTAGTTAGGTTTGAGTAGTTCTAAGTTCTAGGGGACTTAGGACCTAAGATGTTGAGTCCCATAGCGCTCAGAGCCATTTGAACCATTTTTTTTGTAGTCAATAACAATAGTGTGGGGCTCTATTCGCCGGCCGGAGTGGCCGAGCGGTTAAAGGCGCTACAGTCTGGAACCACACGACCACTATTGTCGCAGGTTCGAATCCTGCCTCGGGCATGGGATGTGTGTGATGTCCTTAGGTTAGTTAGGTTTAAGTAGTTCTAAGTTCTAGGGGACTTATGACCACAGCAGTTGAGTCCCATAGTGCTCAGAGCCATTTCTTTTGGGAGCTCTATTCCTAGTCAGCACTGAACTCCTCGTCATATTATTTCTAGTTCAAACATGCTCACATGTCGCTGCTGGTGCCACAAACCCATATTTAACGTTCGTTTTCTCTAGAATATAACAGCTTTAGGTGCCGGGTTGGAGTCCTGGGAAGGAAAAAATTAATGATTCGTCTCATCATTTTAGTTAAAACATCTAGCTACTGCCGAGAAAATGCGATATGTCACAGTTTATTGTGCTTCGATATCTATCCGATTAGGTTCTGGGTTCGAATCCCTGTCCAACACAAAGCTTTACCTTACGGCATTTCAAATAAGTTACTTGTTAAGAAGCAATATTGAACATCTCTCGTAGTTCGTTAACAGGGACAATAAGTGCTGGGTAGGAATTCGCGTCCGTTAAAAATATTTGTGTTATGTAATTTAAAGTTGATATTTGCTAAATGATACTGTCTAAAATCGAGGTATATCACTCTCTGTACGCCTAATCAGGAATGACTGTTAGTTTCCGTCAGTCACGAAATCTTCGCTTAGCCTACATGATCTGGGTTTGAATCCATACGCAGAACGAGACGCTTCGTCGTGTCATTTGAAGTTCATACAAATTCTCAACTAGCTGCTCGTGAATAACTTAAATTTTTAATGTCGTTTTGTGTTAAATAATAAGTACGGTATGTTACTTTGAAGAGGAAATCATGAATACGACGAACTTACTGCGTGCATTACCTATCTGACGTAATAATGAGAGTGTTAACTTTTTAGGTAAGTCATTTATTGTAATAGATGTGAGCTTACGAGCCTTAAGGACAGTCTTATCTGTGATAAGGTGTTCCCTGATATTTGTAGTATCTTAGTATTACTTTACATCTTGAGTTACTGCAATAGAGAGCAGTGTTTTCTAGTGGTGACTTGTTGGAACCATTTTCAATAGTCAAACGACTGTACCAAGGAGCGCTTAGAGGACCTGCTAGACAGCTGCGTTATGTGGGTTGCATGCGGATCAGGCGAAATGCAATTCAGGTCGTTCGGGTACTTTTGAGCACGACTGTACCATGAGAGAGGAGTTCTCTGGTATGATTGGAGGGAACAATGCATTCATTTGATTGTTGAACATTTGTGAATTATGAATGCTTTTGATGGCCCTAACGGAGTAATTACTGTGCAATTAACTTGCCACTTACGCCGAACCCTGAGAGATGTTTATGCGTTTTTTCTTTCACCTAGGTCCTTCAGTTCCTCTCTCACATCTAACCATTCTCCTTACAGAATTAACGTTATAGTATGTATAGCATATAACTAGTATAACATAACAGTTATAGTACGAAGAAGTAGAAGGACAAGTCACAAATGGATGAATATCAATGTGGCTTCTGGAAAGCAGGACATGACCACAACATAAGGTATTCCAAATCCAAAATCAGTAATGATGTGTTTCAAAAACATATATAAAATCTTTGTAACTATTCCTGTTGATTTAAAAACTTCCTGTGACACAGTAGGCAGGGCATCACTGTTTAAAAAACTTAATAATTCGCGTCAGTTAAGAGAACGTAACAGACAGCTATTCTAAAGCTTAATTCAGTGAAATTTAAAATGAAAATAACAGTCAAACGTGCAGATGATATTTCACCATTGGATTTTAAATGTGTTCTTAAAATATTCATAATAGAATTATAACATTATCGGCGCTGCGTGTTATACTTAGCTTTAGTAACGATATTTTCTAACCTGTTACAAGGGAGCCACGTACAACACTCTAGCAGTGTATTTGCCAAATATGACATAAGCTAGCAAATAGTGTTACCCCCTGGAAGGATTTTGGAATTTGACCATGTTTTACCTAACAGAATGAGGGTACTTGGACATGAATTTCGTCTTGATTGCAACTGGTAGGAGGCAGAAAGACTAATTTTTGTTAGAAGTTATAGTAAGAGAATTCTTATAAATGAAATAGTAAAACAGTCGCCAGCCTAATTAAGCATTATAATGTGGAATCATTATTTTGAATGTATGTATCTTTATTTGTGCAAAAGAAACTTTCATTACTTCCTTCTCAATGAAGTGCAATGAACCTCTTCAATAACCAGCAGTGCAATGGTTTCGCTCATACATGACGTCTCGTCAGCAGCGCGTCCTGTCTGGGAATATAAAATCACAATGGCGGCAGGTAGTGTCAGGCGTTCCCCAAGGCTCAGTATTAGGTCCTATACTCTTCTCTCTTTATGTCAATGATGTGTCATCGGTCCTGACCTATTGCAAATACCATATGTATGCTGATGACCTTCAGTTGTATCTAAGTGCGAAACCAAGCAATCTCAAGAAAGCTATCGAAAATTTCAATGCTGACCACGATGCACTGTCAAAATGGGCACAGGACATAGGTCTAAAACTAAACCCATCTAAAACCCAAGCAGTACTTGTTGGTCACTCTAAGCCCAAAACATCGGGAATCCGTACCACCTCTTATCCTAAATGGAACAAATATTAAATTCTCTCCCTCAGCAAAGAGTTTGGGAGTAATAATAGATGAAAATCTAAATTGGACAGAGCACGTAACTGCAGTGTGCAAAAAAGCATCAGCATCCCTTCATGCCCTACAAAAATATAAAAAACTCTTCCCTTTCGATCTGAAAAAGAAATTAGTACAAACGCTTATACTCCCAATCATTGACTACAGCGATATTATCCTACAAGGCCTCTCTGAGGAAACTTCCCGACGTCTAGAACTGGTCACGAATGCCTGCGTCCGATATATCTGTGACGTTCGACTTTTTGATCACATTTCACCAGCATATGCAAAATTGTCCTGGCTGCGTGCAGACAAACGCTGAGATTTCCATACACTCTGTCTCATCTACTGCCTTATAAATGTACACTGTCCCTCATATCTCTCCTCGTCCCTAACACTCATGTCGGAACAACATGACAGAAACACACGTTCCCATCATAATAAAATCCTCTCCGTTCCACTGCATCGCTCAGTCACCTTCTCCAAGTCTTTTACAGTAGCGGGAACCCGACTCTGGAATAACCTCCCTCGTTATGTTAGAGAACTTAAAAACATGACCGGCTTCAAAAAACAGTTAATGACGTATCTACTTAAGCAACAGTAATGCCTTCCTCTGTACATGGGTGCACTTCACCTCATTAGTTCCCTCTTTCCCCCTCCTTAAACCTGCCTTACCCAAAACTCGCTATACTAGTAAACATCTACTTTACACACCAAGATATTAATGTACATCTGCACAAACCTTCATTACTATCGCCAATCTTTCTCATGTTTGTCATTATCATTTGGTTTTTTTTACTGTTATTATTATTGCTTTCACCATAATCTGTATGTATAGCACCTGATGTAAAAATACTGCCAGCATTTACTTTATTAGGTCTTAGTCATGTTTATCATTATTATTTGATTTTTTGTTTTACTGTTATTATTATTGCTTTTATCATAATCTGTATGTATAGCAACTGTTGTAAAAATACTTCCGCATTTACTTTATTAGGTCTTAGTCACTACTCTTTATTCATATTGTCACTAGAGTAAGCTAATTTTCTCATTTAAACTATGTTCAAGATGTAACTCTGATGTGTGAAATGCTGCATGTGTGGAACACTGGTCCGATGTAAGAGAGGGCCTGATGGCCCTAATCTGATCAGGTTAAATAAATAAATAAATAAATAAATAAACCACACAATGAATAGCAGTAGTTATGTGTAGCATGTATAAGCAATCACAGAAATGAACAGAAACTTTATCCCTGTTAACCACAATCTCCACTCCTGCCTTTTAATAATGTAACACACAAATTGTTCTTAAAGGCATACACAGGACTAAATAACACCTGACAAAAGTTCAAGTTTCACCAACACACAAAAACACATCTCAAATGCAACAAGGTAGCACTATACACATACCTTTTATATATATTCTTTCAAATAGACACTTCCGGTTTCTTTAATTATAGAACAACTAGTCAGTTTGGTTCCTTCCTAACGTAAAAGAAGAATGGAATGGGGGGGGGGGGGGGGGGACTATCGCCTCTTTATAAAAGCAAACTATGCAGTCTTTTTAGAAAATAGTTTAAATTATTATACCAGCATAGTTAATTCCCCACTTAATATCATTTACCTTGCAAAACTTTAAAACAATTTGCATTGGCAATACTCTCTACATCTTCAGAAATGGTTTCAAGTAAAAGTTACACTTTGAATAGCATCAAAACCAGGTTCTTTATAACACCACTTGTGAAGCAAGTGATTTTCACTGACAACTTTTTATGTAGCTAAACTTTAAAAACACTGGCACTTGTAAAATAGAAGCAAACCAGAACACATTAGAGCTTGTCATAGATTCAGTTATTGGTGCCTCCCTTAATACCAGTGAAATTAATAATCTAACTACTCACTTCTATATATTTTTCCATTCAGGGCTATGCATTGTTAAATAACACAGATGATTATCATTTTTTTACAGACAGGGTACTGGGATATCGGCCATTATGAGGAGAAGACCCTGATAGGTACCATGAAAGGAAACAATTCATGGTTCGAACACAAAGTTTAGTGTGATTTGCGTTATTATTGTAAATTAATTCATACAAATACACTGGCTCGTACTGATATACAGTTCTAACCTCTGGAATCTGATGAAGTGGTGGCGCAATAGTGGTGGCGAGTACTTGGCGGCTACCTGGTCTCTTCTTTGACAATAATATGCTCTATTAAATTCTTCTTGGCGACGTGAATACCATTTTTAGAGCCATTTCCAATGCGAGAGCACCATTTCACGGCTGCAATTACACCCGAGGCCATTCCATCTCCAATTAGGTACTGGATGACTCGCTCGGCACCTGCGCTGTTCACTCATCGGCTGCAGGTTACTGACTCCTTACTGTGCTCTCTCACTTGCCACCCAGACTGAGCGCCAATTCCACCTTTTGGCGCGCGCCAACTCACTTGTTGCGGAGGGGAAGTAGTATGTCTTTTTCATTATACAATACAAGTTCCTAAGTATGAACCAGTTTTTTACATTATTATTTCCTTTACATAAGCAAACCTATTTTAGAAAGTCTCATTTTTTAAATACACAGTTACAATTCTACAAAACATATTTCGTAAAACTATTTCCTTACAGTAAATCAATGACCTTAAGCATTAAAGAGAAAATACTTCACAATTCACATCATTAATTACTCTGAACAATTACTCCCTATCGATCATGGTGTTACAGAATGGAAGGTATCATTACAGAAAATTCACATCAACGAAAGAATTTAACTGGTGTCTCAAAGACACATCCCATCAATACATTGTGTACGCTTTATAGTCGATCTACCATTTGTTGCGGATTCACTTGAAATAGCCACCAAAAAACTGAAATACTGAAAGAACAGCCTGAAAGAAACATATTTACATATCTCATTCAGAAAACTAAATTTGAGTAATATTGAGACAGTCCCCAAGAAATGATAACTAAATAGGAATTCACAGCAATAAATTCAAGGTTTTAAGATAAATAAATGAACAAACAGTGCCATAAAAAGAATTTATCCTCTCAGGATCTGCAGAACGAAAGTAGTGTTATGCTTAAACGAGGCTATCTATGTCAAAAATCGTTATTCTCAAACACTAAGCTAGACACTATGCAACAGTAATTCGCCCAAAAGGGCATCGTGCTGCAGAATGCCTTTTACTGAATAAGAGGCTACCAATTCCTTCATATCAATCACCGAAACAAAGGCATAAAAAGAAAAAAGAAATTTGCGCAATTGAAGGTGGAGAAGAATACAGACGACGTCATTGTAATGAACATTGTTTATATATTTTAAAAAAATATTAATATAATCAGGAAGGGAAGAGCTTTTTAGTTCTTATGCAAAGAACAGACCCTATGAGACCCACAAGAAAATTATGTAATAATTTTGCGAAGTTGGAAACGGCTAATTCACGGTTCAATGAAACCGGGAGTGGCATGGAAGATGTCACATTTAATCATGAGGATATCCATGCTTCACTTAGAAAAAAGTTACACACTGTGCAGGCATCTAGGAAAAGCTAAGAAGCAGACTGGTGCGCCTTGGACTGAAGAACGAAAGGAACAATGCCGTGAAATAACGAAGAAAGTTAGCATGAAAAAGAAAGGAAAAAGAAATTTAAATGCAAATAGCCCCTAGCAACTCACACAAATAAAAAATTTATAGTAATGAATATATCGTATTTCAGAGTTCTTAGTCTTGTTTAAAACGTGTTAAGTAGTTTCCTCATTACGTTCTCGTTGAGTGTGGCTCTTTACATATTAAAAGAAATCTATTGAAATACTACAGAAGAAATAAGATCGGGAGAAGAAGTTGACTGGTGTGGGGAAGTGTGATAACTAATACGAGCAGGATTATGTTAGCAGATGAAATGGAAGACACAAAATAGAAATGGACAGGCGTGAGGAAAGCGTGGATAAAATTCAGAATGTTACAGAAGTATTCTTTCGCTGTTGGACAGAAGAAAGCTGGGATATGGGGAGTGGGAAGCAACGTCAATAATAATGGGCAAAGTTTCAACCTCCTCTTGCGTGCAGAGTTCTTTTGTCTCCCTGTTTCATTAAAAAAGAGACTAATAATGTGTGTGTTGGTTCATTATATGTGGTTCCCCATTACCTGTGTTTTCTTCCCGTTAGCTGCTTCTAACTCTCATATTGTTGGTAAATACTCTCTGATCTCGTATTCAGCAATTATCAAAAACGGCTGAAAGGTCATGGAGCACGATACAATAAAACGGAAACTTAGGGCTTAACGTTCCGTAGACGGCGGGATCACTAGAGACGTAGCACAGACTGGGTCAACGAAGGAAATCAGCAACTACTTTCTTCTTAGGAACTATGCTGTCACTTGCCTGAAGTGATTCAGGGATATCACAGAATATGGAAATCTTGAACAGGAGTCCAGTGTCTTACCACTGCGTCGCCTCGCTTGCTCAGGTGACTACTACGGCTTGGAGGTGGAGAAGTTATAGGTGTCATTCAGGGTAACTGATGGTAAAAAAATTTGTAGAGATACGTAGTGGAAGATGGGACACTAAAAAGTTAAATATTGTCGAAGAAGGGGACTTACCGCATAAACACATTTGTGTTTAAAATAATAGAGCGAGAAGGAAAGCGATGTGTCAAAAATCTCCAAAGGAAAGTTACGTATTCTTGCAAAGTAGTTGTGGAGAACGCGTGCTAAACAGAGCGATAAATGAAATCCACTGACATTACAGATAATAACAATGGGCGTAAGTAGGACTCTTGTTAGAAAGTTTTCAGACTTCCAATAACGTCTTGTAGCAGGTAAATGCACTTCATGGGTACAATGTACTTAGTGCGTGGCTTACAAATCTTTATATTGTCACAGGAACACCTGAAAGACTAAATAGTCCCATTAAATAGTCACTGACACACCGAGCGGTTACTCGTGCCGACGGCCGTGCGTGTTAAAGCGCCGCTTCTTGGAGATGGTGCGGCTCTTTTCCACCCGGCGGATTAAACGAAGAGTGTCAGTGTGCTGGCCAGCATCGATGTGGTTTTTACAAGGTCTTCCACATCCCACTAGGCGGATATGGGGCTGGTATCACAGTCTCTCTTCAGTTACATGACCCACAAATCATTAGACAACTTTCCCACGAGTAACACGACATATGGCCAGCTGGGCTATACATATTTCGTCCTAGGAGAAACGAGGTGGCGACAAGTAAGCCATCCGGCCACCTCTTAAATTATCCATAACAAATCCGTTAATTACCATGCCGAAACACCATCGCGGAAATGTACGTAGCAAAATATCCTTTTCTAATGGGAGTTGTTGTGTCGGAAGTAAGTTGAAATTGTTGAGTAGGAATTAGATACAGAACTCTGGGCGTTTCTAGATACACATTGTAGAATAAGTTTTAACTCTAGTTACCGCAATTTAAAGTAGTGGCCACAGATTTTTTTCTGACGACATTGTAAATTTTAAAAATCTGACACAGTGAATGGAGTTCACAATCATACAGGTAAATTACACACATAAAATCGAGAATGAGATTCCAAAACGAACCTAATTAGTGAATTAATGAAAATTCAACAAATGGTTATTGCTGTGTAGGGTTCCATGTTCGGGGTTACATTTCTCTGTACTTTAGTGAGCCATAGTTGGATCCGGCTCTTCGAAAAGCGCGCCAGGCGGAGTGCTTTCACTTCGCGTCTAGTGTTTGCGGTGGCGCTTTCGGTTTGGCGCGCTGTTTGGATCGCTACCGCCCTCTGACGGGAGGTGGTGGCGCGGTAGGGTCGCGTGACGATCGAGAAGTACGTACAGGGCGGTGACCGAGAGAGGTGGTGGCGCGGTAGGGTCGCGTGACGATCGAGAAGTACGTACTGGGCGGTGACCGAGAGAGGTGGTGGCGCGGTAGGGTCGCGTGACAATCGAGAAGTACGTACTGGGCGGTGACCGAGAGAGGTGGTGGCGCGGTAGGGTCGCGTGACGATCGAGAAGTACGTACTGGGCGGTGACCGAGAAAGGTGGTGGCGCGAGCGGGGCCCTGCTGTTGGGGGTCGTCAACTGCTTGCCACGTGCTTTTGCCAGCCTCTTGGTTGTCAGGGGCTAAGTCTGCCTTACCCGCATGTACGTGGCTTATGAAGCTTAGAAGGCGTGGTGCAGGAGATCAGCGCGTGGGACCGTATGTCTTCTTATCGGCCGTTGAAACCACTGGCAGCGGTTGGCTCTGACGAGCATAAGGAACTGCAACGTGTTCCCGGCGCTGTTATGGAGTGTGAGAAGTTAAGTACTGTTTTTATGTAACAGAGTTATATATATTAAGGGGTTTTTCAAGTTCTAGTGAAGTGTATGAGTTTCTTCACCAGTGGTTTTGTTGGGGTCGTCCCACCACAGTTTTCGTTTGCGTGTCCGCAGGAATGTGGTAATTGCTTCTTGGTCGGACCGTTTTCACTGACACCTCGATTGGGTGATTTAGTGTCGGTGTCGCGTCTCTCTGTGGTTCGGAGTCTGTGCAGGCACCGCCCTTGCTACATCTTCTGGTTTTGAGTAACTCGGGGAGGTGGACGCTTGTAATGGAAGTTTTGGGGCTGATCTGCTATGGCCCTGTAGACCACCAGTAACTATTCCGACTATTGTGATTTGGGCCCCTTTACACATGTCACTCTCACCGAGCTAAGGATTTTCTTTTTTTTTTTTTGGGGGGGGGGGGGGGGACCTGCCTTTGATGTGAAGATTTGTGTGTTGGCTTATTCACATTTATCTTGTAACGGATATGTACGTTATGTAACTGGCGAGAGACAACTATGTTTGCTTAGTACAAGCTAGCTACTTAAAGTGTTTTTGGAATTGTTCACTTATTGATATAACAAGTTTAAAATTTTCTTATTGTTAACGTCAAACCTTGCAATATCCTTTACATAGAGCTATTATATATGTATATATACCAGCACCTCCTGGCAATTACTTCCACGATAATGTTTTTGGAATAACAAGTGTACTTAAGTTGTTGTTTGTGAATCGCCCTAATTGACGGTTCGTTTAGGTATGTGTCATTGAACTGACACAGTACAGTGACCTATGATTCACACACTCCGGCTACCTAACCGAGATCGCCAACGTACACTTGTGGAGACGAGTTGGTTGTGTGCCTGCGCCTTCTCTCTTCCCTGCATCCCTAATAACGCAGACACTTTACAACCACTCGGCCCAGTCTTCCACGAGGCACAGATACTCTGGACCCTTCGTAACAGGCTCGAGGAAGTCAAAGGCAAACCACGCCCATCGCGACAATGTTCATAACGGCAATGTGCAATTCCGCCACCTTCCGTCCAACGCTCGATATATGAGTAGGTGACTGATTTAAATTAGTTTTCATAGGAGTGTAAGAAATTATAAACCTTTTACAGTAGAGGAAAATAAGGCCACACTCATGATACTTTCCTCACGGGAGATATTTGGCTTTCAGCGTTATTACTGTTAGCCGATAACCGACGTTATATTAACTATTTCTGTAGATTTAAGACCCTGGATCTTACATCAACGTGAATAAAAGAGAATTCCCAACAAAATATTCATTTTGTCAAGGATCTACTTCAGTCGTATTAAGCACGCACTGCTTCATTTGTGGACGTTTAAATGTTGCGTAATTTTCGGAAACGGTCTTTGTGGTTCATAGCGACACCAGTTTCCCAGACATGTAAAACAGTTCCTGTTGTCACTGCTTGATCTGGAATGTTAACTCACGCTGAAACCTTAAGTGTGTTTTTCTTTGATGTTTCGTTAAATAACTGTGGCTTTGTGAACTTGCTATTTATTACGTTCTGTACAGTTATTGTGACATTAAATTACAGTGCTGTGCACTCCCTTTTGACCAGCAAAGCGGATGTCACAGTAGGACTTCCGCAGATTAGCTCGCTCTGACGTGCTCTAATTAAATGGGTTTCCTTTCTGTAGTTCAATTTAACTTCCAGCGCTTACCGCTGTGTGACAGCGCTGTTGTGGTATCCATCGTACTGCTACTAGAGGCAATTCCGATCTTCTCATCCAGGGATGTGGAACATTTCTAATAACTAGGCTCCTTCTTCTTCTAGTTCTTATTATAACAATACTAATACCGAAAGTAATAATTATTATAATTATAATAATTATTACTATTTTTGTGATTTTTATAATAATTAGTACCCTGTTCTTCTTCTTTCGTTTCACCCTCTTTGGGGTACGCTGGATCAATCATTTCTTTGTGCGGCGTTCTTTTCTTAGGGCCCAGTATTTCTTCATTCTTTCTGATCTTCTTCTCCTCTCTTCTTCCGAAATGAAGGATTTGGACTTTTGTGTAGATTTGTCTTGGAACCTTATGTTTTCATCTTTAGTAATTAATTTAGCAGTTCGATCAATAAGTGAATTTTCTGAAATATTTAATTCCACTAGGTCTTTCTCAGTTTCTTTAAACCAGTTGGGCTTCGTTTTTCGGTTACGGAAGAAGTCAAAGATTTGTTTAGTTAATCTGTTGGAATTCATTCTGAGAAGATGACCATAAAAATTTATTCTCCTTTTTCGCATAGAATCTGAAAGTTTTTCAATTTTCTTGTAGAGAGTTTCATTTTTAATGTATATAATCTTATTGTCTTGAAATTGTGGCCCAATGATTTTTCTTAAAATGTTTCTTTCCTTTATCTCAAGTTCCTCCATTTGGCCTTTGAAATTCATGTTAAGTGTTTCTGCTGCATACAGTGCTTCTGGCTTAATCACTGTCTTGTAATGTGTAATTTTGGACCCCCATGAAAGGGATTTTTTGTTGTATGTATTTTTTGTTAGTTGGAAGGCCAATTCAAGTTTATTTTTTCTGGATTCCATTGCTTTGCTTTCCCCAGCATTCCAAGTAATCCATTCTCCGAGATATTTGAATTCTTTTACTATTTCAATCTTCTGTTCTTGAACTTTGAGGTATTTACATGAGTGCTTGATGTTTGTCAATATCTTAGTTTTTTCAGAGGAGATGTGAAGACCAATTTTAGCTGCTTGTTTCTTTAGTTCAAGGATTTGCTCCCGTGCTTCTTCCATTGTTTCAGCAAACAGGGCCATATCATCTGCAAAAGCAATGCAATTTACTTTAAGGTTCTTCTTTTTGCAGCCCAGTCTTATACCACTCTTAATATTTGTGTTCCATTCTCGGACTACTTTCTCAAGAGTACCCTGTTATTATGACCATTATTATCATTATTATTCTTAATAACATTTTCATTGTTGTTGTATATACCTTTGGCCCTTTAAACAACACCTAAACTATCAGTTAATCTTCTAGTTCTACATGTGCACCTACTCCCCCTAAGCCACCTTACAGTATCTGGCGTAGGTACTGTGCATGAAGAAAAGGTTTGCTACTAAAATTCTGAGAACATGTGTTCCAAGAAAAGTTAGGCAACACACTACTTACATGGAGGTGTTCAATCAATCAATCTTCCCACGCGCTCGTCGGAGTGGTAAAGGGAGGAACAGAAGCCATTTCAGAACAACCCATCGCTACATACCACTGCAGGCTTGTGGAGTAGAGGTATAGCTGTAGACGTACCCCGGGCTCCCTCCCCCCTCCACCTTCATCCCTTACGTCTAACTTTTAGAAACTATTACTTTGTATGGGCAAAGATAAAATTAAGTACCACCTTATTCTACTGCTATCGATGTTTTTTTTTATTCTGCCTATACGGTGTGGTAAATGATAGACCTTATTATGAAAATACTTCCTGATGTTGTGTACGGCTCCCTTGTTTATGTGCAACTAGAATAATGGCCAATGGGTTTTCATACCATTTCTGGCAAAGAATGCATTGAGGGTATCTGACTCTTAACGAGAGAGATGGCGCAGTAGTTCACATACAGGATTTGCATTCGGTACGAACGTAGCTCAAACATCCGTCCGTTTACCGAGCTTTCCCAAAAGCCGGTAATAAGAATTTTGAGATAGGTTTTTGAAAAGGATACGGGTGTTTTCCTTCCACATTCTTGCGTAGTGTTCAGTCTCTAATCTTGTAGTTGATAATTCAAAGTTTACTTTCTTCTCTCGGTAACGGTTAATTTTTTTCCTGTATAACCTATCCTCTCTCGATAATACAAAACGATATTAAGACAAAGAAGCGACACGACACACTATGAAGGAGTTATCCGAATGGGACGGAAATCAGTAGATGTGATGTACATGTACAGAAAAATAAATGATTACAGTTTCTCAAAAACTGGATGTTTCATTCAAGAGAAAGAGCTTCACAGATTGAGATAGTCAGTAACTCGTTGTTCCAACTCTGCCCCTTATATTAGCATTTATTGAGTCATTGACATTGACTGATAGCGTTATTGGATGTCCTGAAGGATACCGTGCCAAATACTGTCCAACTGAAGCGTTAGATGGACAAAATCCGGAGCTGGTTGGTTGACCCTGCCCATAATACTCCAAATCTCCACAGTTGGGGAGAGATACGGCGAACTTGTTGGCCAAGGTAGGGTTTGGCAAGGACGAAGATAACGAGAATAAACTTTCGCCGTGTGTGGGTGGGCATTATCTTGCTGAAATATAAGCCCAGGATGGCTTGCCATGAAGAGCCACAAAACGGGGTGTACGATACCTTCACCTGTAAGGGTGCCGTGGGTGATAACCAAAGAGGTCCTGCTATGAAAAGAATGGCGCCCCACACCATCAACTCTGGTTGTCGAGCCATGAAAGGCGACATCCCACCACAGTCCGGGGCGTCTCCAGACACGCCTTCGGATTGGAATTTCATTGACTGGAGTAGAAGTGTCTTCAGTGATGAGTTCTGCTTCGGAATGGACCACGATGACCAGCGAAGACGTGTCTGTAGTCATCCTGGACAGCGGTAAAATTCCAAACTGACTGCGGCCCGACAACTAGGAGTGATGGTCTGGCGTGGCATTTCTTTTCATACCAGGACTCGTCTGGTTGTCATCCGCGGCACAGTTACAGCGCAGCGGTTCGTCAGCGATATTCTGTTCAAAGTTTTGTTGCCCTTCATGACAAGCCACCCTGGGCTTACATTTCAGGAAGATACTGCCTACCAGCTCAGAGCGAGAGTTTGTTACTTGTCATCGAGCTTTCCAAACGCTACCTTCGCTAGAAAGGTCGCCGGATCTCTCCCCAATCGAGAATGTTTGTAGCATTGTGGGCAGGGCTCTCCAATCGTATCGGGGTTTTGTCGTTGTAACGCGCCAGTTGGACACGGTTTGGCACGATATCCCTCACGAGAACATACAACAACTCTTTCAATCAACGCAAGCTGAATAACTACTTGAATACGGACTATAGTTGGACCAACACGAAATTGACATGCTCTTTTATGAAGCACATTCTTATGAATAAATCATACAATTTTTTCGAAAAATGTAATATTTTGTTTCTCTGTACATGTACTTCACATCTACTGATTTCTATTCCACTCAGATAATTCCTCTGTTATGCGTCCTTTTTTTCTTTTTTTTCTTTTCTTACAGTGTATTTGAAGCGGATGACCCTGGAGTCCAGCTTAAACATTCTCCTGGACTTAACAACACGTGTTAGGCGTTTCCACCTGTTCGAGATTAATTAACTGCTAGGAACAACACTCGAGTCATTCAATGAATAAAAAGTGAGCTTGCTCCAACACGAAGGTTTATTTGAACACCTTTATAATTTACTAGGCATGGTCCAACATTTGTCTTCTTCGCCCCACAGCAGCCCTAGGCCGCCACTGTCATTTACGGACTTAGCATTGTTCATTTCAGGGGTGGTCGGATGCCCTTTCTGGTCGCCAACTCATTCTACATTCCACCCCCCCCCCCCCCCCGGCCATGACGGGATATGTGTACCCCAGATATGTACCCAATGTCAATTACGTGGAAGTGAACGAAAGTTTTCTAAATGTCTGCAAATCGTGTAACTGTGAGGCGAAAAGGATACCATGCCGGTATTCACCTACTGGTTATGCGGGAAACCATTAGAAACCTTGCCCAGGATGGCCAGCACTCCGGTCTCCCCGTTAATCCGCCGAGAAGGTTTCAAACCACGCCGGCGCACCTCCTCGCTTCGGAAGCAGCGCCTTAACACGCACCGCTATCCGGGCTGATATGTTTATCGTATCTCAATTCTGTGTCAGAAGCGAAGGTAGCGGTACGCGACAGGGAAACCAAATGTGAATTGAAAGGCAAACCTGTAGATTCGTAGTCTGACACTGCTGAGCCATCGAGCCACAAATTGTCACAGACATCGTAGCACTTACCCTTATTTTCCGTGTGAGAAGAGGCTCCACTGAAAACCGACACGCCAGGGCAAACCTTCACAGAAGCATTATGTAATTGAAAGGGGAGGGAGGAGAAATGAAAGGAAAAGGGACGAATTGATGATATCAGCAGCTTGACGGCTTTGTGCGGAATCAGGGGCGGCAAGTGAAAATGTGTGCCGGACCAGGACTGGAACCCGGGAACTCCTGCTTATTAGGCCATCCGGACGCAATGTTTATCGCAAATGTGCAGACTATCTCAGGGCGCTCCCCGGTCGATTCATATTCCCACCACCACCTATCCGCTGTCCACGTCCACGTCCCCCATGTTCACTAATCTTAGAGGGAAATGTGCATCGGGAAAGAAGGTTGTGATTTCATTGCTCATCGAGACAAATCAGTTATATGAATGGGTGATGTCTTTTCTTTCGGACATGTTGCTGTCCCTCATATCCTTCATACGTAAATACATCTTGTATAGCGAAAAGTTTGGAAGTAGACCTTGTGCTTCTCACACCAATTAGCCCCACTTTGTGTTCATGTGTTTTAACGTAGGTTCGTAACAGTGACTGCGCCATGAATTTTTTTCAGATTACACTGTTTTCTGAAAACGTGTTCTCTAGGTGCAAACTTAGTTCTACAGTAGTATTTAAAGCTTACCTTTAGTCGTATTTGGTTCCATCTTCCTTTTTGCTTTTTGAGCAGGGTTACTTGCACATTAACAGTGATACGCAACACTATGGCAGCTGGCCGATGTGCCCCCCGCGTGTGGTTCACTGAAATCACTGGAAGTGCGACATCAGTGCTGACTGTTTCCGCAGTGACAGCAACCGCAAAACGGTAAAACGTGTGCATGTTTCGTCTAAGGATTGTTGCATTATTCCTCATTTTGTGTTGCACGTTTCTGTGATTGCATATTACGTGCTTGTTCACTGCTAGGAAGCTATTTTCACGGAAACTACGGAACTGGGGTAACAAACCGAAGGAATCATAATTACGTTATTAGTCTGTAACGAGCCACCGGAGACCACTTTTCCCTTACCTTATACTAAAGGACTCGGTAAATATCCCTTAACAACGTCCGAAGTCTTGTTGGTGAATTTCTGGTTCTGCCCATATATCAGGAATTTATTTCCGCCTTTGCTGTGCAGAACAGACCAACGTATCCCATGAACTCTGTATGCTGCGTGACACACACGACACGCTAAATGTTAATTAGACGCAGCGGAGACACAGCTAACAGCTCGTGGGTACATAAAGAATTGTAATATTCAAATTTCCGCTCCAGTTCCACACAAAGATTTTATTAGTCATACACGACTTCTTTCAGTTATACCTGTTAATCATCATCAGGTTTCGTGACACTAAACGTAACATGTTAAAAATGTGACTCGATTAACGACATTTCGATTTGACATGCTTAAGGCATATTCACTTGCGTGTGTTTTGGTTCTTTTCATGGCACGCAATAACGATTACCATAAAATCTTTTTGCGCAATCGTGGACGTAATCTGAATATCACAGTAGTTAACAGTTGCGGAACTGCTCTCTGATTTAAAGAAAAATGAGAGCAACAAAATCGGATGTACAGATAAAATTCTCCCGAGTTTCGAGTCGCGCCAAGCGATCAAAAAAAATGGTTCACATGGCTCTGAGCACTATGCGACTTAGCTTCTGAGGTCATCAGTCGCCTAGAACTTAGAACTAATTAAACCTAACTAACCTAAGGACATCACACACATCCATGCCCGAGGCAGGATTCGAACCTGCGACCGTAGCGGTCACGCGGTTCCAGACTGAAGCGCCTTTAACCGCGCGGCCACACCGGCCGGCTGCCAAGCGATCATTGCTGTGAAACCGTGCATTCGAACAAAAAAAAAAGATGTATTTCGTCACAGTGACACGGTGATTCGCGTTCCATGGATAGATATTTATTAATAATTTGTAGGTCATGCAGTGCAAAAGGATTACATGATTTCATAGCTTTTATACAGTAGACATTTGTAACACAGTAAAAAGATTTAGTTTCCTAATAGAAGTAAATATCATACAAAATCTATAGTTAAAGTTATAGGAGATATATAAGACCCATTTTCAATTGATACAAGAGTTAGACAAAGCTGTGGATTGCCTCCAATCTTGTTTAGTTCTTAACTTCTTTTAAAAATTATACGAGAGTGCAGGAAGAAATTCGGAGGATCTAACATCAAAAATTGAATGCAAACTGGATGGAAAAGGGATGCTCTCGAAAGTAACTGTTAAGCATTTCGAAAAGATTTAGCAGTTACGTCACACAGTATGCAGACAGTACATAAACAAACATAGTTATCAAACAAGTAGCTAAGAAAGCAGGACTACAAACATCCTTTGAAAAAACAGATTTCATGACAAAAAATATAACTGCTCCATTAAAATTAAGATATCAACTATGAGAATAGCAGAAAAAACGCAATTTGTAATATGTAGGAGAAATCATCCAGTCTTATGGAGAAGAAAATGAAGCTATCAGAACGAGATTACGAAATAGATTCTGCAGTCCATTTAACAGAAGATGTTTGTAAGAAAATAGCCGGCCGAAGTGGCCGTGCGGTTCTAGGCGCTGCAGTCTGGAACCGCGAGACCGCTACGGTCGCAGGTTCGAATCCTGCCTCGGGCGTGGATGTGTGTGATGTCCTTAGGTTAGTTACGTTTAACTAGTTCAAAGTTCTAGGGGACTAATGACCTCAGAAGTTGAGTCCCATAGTGCTCAGAGCCATTTTGTAATAAAATATTACACTTTAGAGGCAGAAAAATTTATGATTAAAAGCTACCAGTTCGACCAGAACGCACGATTAACTCATAATGGTGCTCTTCGTGTCACGCACATGCACTGAGAGCTGTATGACATGTTTCATTGTCCTGATGGTACATGCCATAGTGTCGAGGAAAAACAAACTGCGTGTAGGTGATGGACATGGACCCCAAAGATATATGCGTACTGGTGTTGATCCATAGTGCCTTCCAGAAAGACGAGTTGACTCAGGAAATGCCACAGACCTTCCCTCCTGCGACCTTGGCCTCGGGGTACAAATTTCGGTCTTCGTCGCGGATGAACAGCATCATCATGCTTGCACGAACGACATACGCAGCAGCGTTCGCTGAACGGTCTTTGAGCAAACACTGCTGTAGCCCCTTGTTTCATCTGGCCAGTCTGTTGCTCGACAGTTGCACTTCATTTTGCCCGTCCACATATCCGCAGCCGTCGTTCACTCCTGTCATCTACGACCCGAGGTGCACCACAGTTGGTTCAGTGCTGGTTTCGGACAGCGCCTTTTTGTCATACATAGTATACTTTAAACATGGCGGCATGCGAACAGTTTACAGACTTAGCCGTTTAGGAAGTACTTCCACCCTTGGCCCGAAAGCCAATGAGGTTGCACTTTTGGACGTCAGATAAAGAGCTCCGTTTCCGATTTACTACAACGACTGCACTGTATTCCGCGTCCCCCTCCCCCCGCTGTATGTACCCTCCACTGCTACTGCTGCCACCTGCCGTCTTTGAGTGGTTATTACACGTTGACGTAGAAGATGGGCGGTGGGTATATAATGTGACTAGACCGTGTAAAAACATGTAGGAAAAAAATTAAAGGTGAAATTAGAAGATTAATATTCTATTGTCATCAAAACGCAAATCCAATTGGGCTACAAAATTTCATGAAAATCTGGAAGAAATACGCACAAATCAGCAAAAAACTGAAGATAATAAAAAACACAGGAGCACAATTAAGAATTAGGGAGGTTTACCAGTCAAAACAGTTCCAGGCAGGAAGGAAAGAAAATGGAGCACAGAAGAGATAAGAGAAAAATGCACTGATGGAGTACTGGAGAGAGGGCAAGCAGTTTTAACGTGGTTCTCAAGTGGCCAGTAATGGAGTATTAATTCTGTGAATTGAGTTTAACACCCTGTTACACGAATGGCTCAGCGCCATACCTACAGGGAAACTTCAGAATGTAAATAAAACGTTATAATGGCAAACAAAGTAAGTTTCATCGAATGCTGCACTTCACTTTAGTATGAGACATGTGCATGACATTGTGTTTCAACAAAGTCGTCAGGTCTCTGTAAACAACGGTCTACCAATCGTTCAGTTGTCGAACATTCGAAAACTGCTATTTGAACGTCCTCATCGTCGGAAAATCTGCAGTTGCTGCGAATCAGTTCCTCGATTGTCCGGACATAATCGTCGGCTTCCATTTCAGGTGAGCATCAGCCACGTGTTTGCGGCCTCGGCCACACTGTTTGCATGTTGTCCATCTACCGCCGGAATTTCACCGCCAATCTGCGTGCGATGAAGGAGTCACGGCTACAGATATCGTCGCATATTTCAACTTTGGAATACGTTTCCATTTGCGGTGCCATTTCACAGCCGTACTGTGATGCTCCTGTTGCTCGTACGTGAATGTATGTCCGAGGTAACATTGAAATGAACTTCTTAATAACACAGTCAGTAACGTATTTATTTGCCGATAGCAAGCAACAACGTTGCATTAATACGCCCTCCCCTGTACGTGTGTACGAGTACAGGTTGTAGCGCAGGAAAGGCGACATATACAAGTTTGGGTCTGGCCGGCAGCCAAAGCGGTTAAGGCGAGCGCTCACGTAAAGCGGAACATCCGCGTGCGATTCCAGGTCCGACACTAATTTTAACTGTCGTCATTCCCTTATGCAGCTGACGGTTGTTCGTGTTCGCAACTGCGAATACATTTGACGTATTTCATAGTGGCTGTAGCCATCACAGAGCCTGGTTTCACTGCATCGTTCTTCTTAACAACACAGACACTGCACTATCACATTTGTAAGCTGTGTCAGTTAAAACTGATGTTGCGAACAAAAACCTATGCCTGCATGTATAACAACATATACAGTTTGCTGTACATGTGTACTGTATGCTCGGGTCAGTCGTGTTTCGAATTATCGACCCGGCTCAGCTTAGCAGTAAATATCCACGGCCGGACGACTCGGCCGCCGTAGCGTAAGTTTGTTTATGGGCCGCTCGTACAGTTACGACTAAAGTTCTGAGAGCTATGCTGGGTCACTCAATGTTATCATCTTTCGTATAACTTAAGCAGTGCACGCCAGGAAAGTTCTCGAGGGGCACGACTGTTATCTTTACCATCTGTAATTGCGGTTTGCAGTGACACCTCGTGGCAATGGCGGGAGCTGCAAGATACCGAGCTGCCCAGGCGGCCTCACTTAGAGCCGAGCTACAGCCACTTGTCGGATATTAACTTCTGTAGCTTTAAATATATTGAAATAATGTTTTGTCATTGGATGTGCCTCATTTTTCTAAGCTCGCAGATGTATTAAGGTTCGCTTTAATATGAAATTGTGATTTATTGTCGAAGTTCAGAGAGCTGTCACTTAGCCATCTTTGAGATTGTCTGACACTCCGTCATTTCTTGGAGCATTGTCTGTCGTCCTAAGCGACTGTCCATCGCCAAAATGCCTGTACCGGGATTTACCCACACCTGGTTCTCTAATGATGCAACAGGCTCGCTTGGGGTGGCCACTGCCGCAAAGCGCTCTTGGCCCTGGGGCTGCACAGCTTCACAAAGGAATTCACCTCACCTCGCACCAGTTCTAGGCGGCCGATTAGCTCGCCTACATTACAAACATTAGTGCTGAGCACTCTCTACCTTTCAACTCGGTACGAAGTGCCTTTTGATATGCAAAATCGGTATGAAGCGACGATTCAACGCAACAACGGTTCATAGCACCCTCTGCTCTGCTACAATTATGCGAAACACCCTGTGCCACGCAAAATCGGTACGAAGCACTCTGGGTCTCGAAACATTGGTAATGACACTTATGCCAGGCAACATATGCATGGATCACCTTCTGCCAAGCAACATTCTAGGCACAAGCATCCTCTGATACACAACATTGGTACGAAACACCCTTTGTTTACAAGAGCCGTATGAAGCATCCTCTGCCATCCAACATCGTTCAAAACACCCTCTGCCACAAAAGATAGTTGGGAAGCACCCTCTGCCACCTACCTTTAGTATGAAACATGCTCCAGCACATGACATTTGCACAAAGCACTCTCTGTAGTGAAGTACCCTCAGCCACACACAATCCGTATAGAGCTCTCTCCACCAGTCACATTAGACAAAGCACTCTCTGGCTCACAACACTTGTTTATAGCACCCTATGTTACATCAGATCACCCCAAAGCACATTTTCCCTCAAAGCACCCTCTGCACATAAAATTGGTAAGAGGCGCACTCCGCAACGCACCATTGGTACAAAGCATCCTCTGCAATATAACAGTGCTATGAAACTCCCTCGTCCGCAGCTCGTGGTCGTGCGGTAGCGTTCTCGCTTCCCGCGCCCGGGGTTCCCGGGTTCGATTCCCGGCGGGGTCAGGGATTTTCTCTGCCTTTTGATGACTGGGTATTGTGTGATGTCCTTAGGTTAGTTAGGTTTAAGTAGTTCTAAGTTATAGGGGACTGATGACCATAGATGTTAAGTCCCATAGTGCTCAGAGCCATTTGATTTGAAACTCCCTCTGCCACGAAAAATCTGTATGGAGTACCAGCCACCACACAGTTTCATAAGAAGCACCATCTGCTCATAACATGTAACATTGGTACATAGCACCGTCTGCCATGAAACATGTACGAAACCCCCTATGCCTCATATAACTGTTAAGAATCACCCTGCGCCATACAGCATTGGCACAAAGCACGTAATGCAACGTAACATCGTTACCAAGGACCCACCACCAGGCAAAACTTGTACAAGCCGTCCTCTGCCATGCAACATTTGTTGGATGCTCCGGCTGCCATGTAACAATGGAATGAAGTACTCTCTGTCAGGGAACGTCGCTAAGAAGTACACTCTGTCACGAACGATTGGTAAGACGGAGCCGACTGTGCTACGGCAACCGCCCACGTGTGTTAATGCAACTTCTTGCATGTTCAGCAACATGTGAAAGTCAACCACGACCTGCAACAAATGATGATGCCCAAGCAGTTGTTTCAGCTGCTGTCGCGGCTAATCCGTACGTCACTAGCAGACAAATTGCGCGAGAATCGGGAATCTCAAAAACGTCGGTGTTGAGAATGCTACATCAACATCGATTCGACCCGTACCATATTTCCATGCACCAGGAATTGCATGGCGAGGACTTTGAAAGTCGTGTACAGTTCTCCCACTGGGCACAAAAGAAATTACGGGACGACGACAGATTTTTTGCACGCGTTCTATTTAGCGACGAAGCGTCATTCACCAACAGCGGTAACGTAAACCGGCATAATATACACTATTGGGCAATGGAAAATCCACAATGGTTTCGACAAGTGGAAAATCAGCGACCTTGGTGGTTTAATATATGGTGCGGCATTATGGGAGGAAGCATAATTGGGCCCCATTTTTTTCGATGACAATCTAAGTGGTGCAATGTATGCTGATTTCGTACGTAATGTTCTACCGATGTTACTAAAAGATGTTTCACTGCATAACAGAATGGCAATGTACTTCCAACATGATGGACGTCCGGCACATAGCTCGCGTGCGGTTGAAGCAGTATTGAATAGCATATTTCATGACAGGTGGATTTCTCGTCGAAGCACCATACCATTGCCCGCACGTTCACCGGATCTGACGTCCCCAGATTTCTTTCTGTGGGGAAAGCTGAACGATATTTGCTATTGTGACCCACCGACAACGCCTGACAACACACGTCATCGCATTATCAATGCATGTGTGAACATTACGGAAGGCGAACTACTCGCTGTTGAGAGGAATGTCGTTACACGTATTGCCATATGCATTGAGGTTGACGGGCATCATTTTGAGTATTTATTGCATTAATGTGGTATTTACAGGTAATCACGCTGTAACAGCATGCGTTCTCAGAAATGAAAAGTTCACAAAGGTACATGTATCACATTGGAACAACCGAAATAAAATGTTCAAACGTACCTACGTTCTGTATTTTAATTTAAAAAACCTACCTGTTACCAACTGTTCGTCTAAAATTGTGAGCCATATCTTTGTGACTATTACAGCGCCATCTATCACAAAGCGAAGAAAGTGGTCCTACTAAAACATTCATATTTCTTTACGTACTACACGAATATGTAATAAAAAATGGGGGTTCATATTTAAAAAACGCAGTTGATATCCGTTTGACCTATGGCAGCGCCATCTAGCGGGCCAACTATAGCGTCATTTGGTTCCCCCTTTCAAGCTAGACGTTTCGTTCTTTGTAGTTTTTTCGTTTGACGCTTATTTCGTGAGATATTTAGCCCGGTCACGATCAATGAACCATCCTGTATAAACCATCTGAGTTAATCCATTACTTGTAACTTTTTATGACATCATCTAACTATCTACTTCTTGTATTCTTAGCATTGAGAATGGCTAGCTTCTAGCCGACATCTAGATCTGCACAATAAAATTTAAAAAAACGACGATTGATCGCTGCAATCTATAATATACAAGAAATGTAGGTGTCACTCATAAATGATGACGCTTCTTTGAATGAACAAATGTTAACAATTTACACAAAAATAAAACGCAAATTCTGTTCCAATTTGGTAACAGCCGAAAACCCATAGTATTTTTAATAGTGAAGGACTGGAATTTAAACTTACCAAATGACTTTCTTCCTATTGTTCATCTGAGCAGCCGGCCGCGGTGGTCTCGCGGTTCTAGGCGCTCAGTCTGGTCGCAGGTTCGAATCCTGCCTCGGGCATGGATGTGTGTGATGGCCTTAGGTTAGGTAGATTTAAGTAGTTCTAAGTTCTAGGAGACTGATGACCACAGATGTAAAGTCCCATAGTGCTCAGAGCCATTTGAACCATTTCATCTGAGCAGTATGAAAATGTTGATGGGCGTGCGTTTCATGGCGAGTGACACGTACATGCCTTCGGCTTACCAAACTGACAGCGTGTGATTTGCAAATAAAACAGTTATTACTGACATGAGTAAACAACGAATCCACTGCAAAACACACTGGTCAGTTTACTGTCAGCAGCTGAGAATGATGTGCACCACAGAAATGCGGAAACTATCCGTGTGTGTCTTCTGAGGGAAGAGTTCACATCGTTCGAAAAACGTTGTCATGAATGTAGGCCTGCCTTTATCAGCATTACACTCCAACAGATTAAGTGTATCAAATCATCACATCCTTTCAGGATATGCATAGTTTCAGAATAATACTGTGCATATTCTTCATTTGTGCAGCCTGTTGTGTAGTTAGTTTATTGATGCTGATACCATGTTTGCGACCACTGGAAGTCTTCTTTTCGTCACCACGCTCCCGTTAAAACATTCTCATTCAGAGGACTTCCGAATGTTTGTAACTTAAAGTGAAAATGTGATGTCAACACGCATGTAGCATGTCTGCTGTTACATCCATCGCAGTAAAACTTATGTACTTCAGATCTCGGTCGCTTTTTAACAGGAGCGCAAAGGGGATACATCTGTGGAAATACCCACATTTCGAATTTTTGTAACAAATCGTACGCCAGCATAATAGGCAGAACGTAGACAACCTCGTTTCGCTATGGGAATGAAGTCCCATGCTTCGTTACAGAGCGTAAGGGAACGACGCGGGAGACCTACACTTCCGTACTAGGCAAGTTCCTACTGGAGGTGGTTTGCCGTTGCCTTCCTCCGACCATACTGGGGACGAATGATGATAATGAAGACGACACAACAGCGCCCAGTCATCTCTGGCCAGGTGAAAATCCCCGACCCCGCCGGGAATCGAACCCGGGACCCCGTGCTCGGGAATTGAGACCAGGAGCTGCGGACCTCGTTTCACTATATAATATTAAAAATTTTCTGCCTTGCTTCTCGATCACACGATTCTTTCCTCTTTGACTACCCTCACAACGAATCGTCTGCCACTTCTTGCAACCTGAAGACATTGTGGAGGCAGAAGATATAATCCCAGTGGCTAATAGTTCACCAATCATTGAACTGGGCATTATTCTTTAGAAAATAAAAACAATAGCAAAACAATGCAGCAAAACTATACCGATGTAAATGATTGATAAATATATTGGACTAAACAAAAAAGGCCGAGAGCTTAAATGGCGAAAAACTAAACGCTACACAGTGACAATAAAGTTCAGCAGTAAGCCAATATTCTTGGGATGGGCAACACTACCGCTGATCACACGCGCTGGCTGAAAGGAGCAGGAGGGAGGACTGCTTTCCCGCTGCCCGCCTCGCCTGTCCCGTAGTGCGGCGCGAGGAACCGAGCCACGGCCTCAGCGCCACGTCACCTGGCGCACTCGCACATCGAGTCGCGTCCCAATTTGAGCGGTCGCCCTTAAGCCTGTTAAGTTACAAAAACACGCGCTTCCCTGCTCCACACCACACGCGCTAGGCGCGTCTCATTTTGCACCTAGCCTAACAAGGGACCCCTTGAATGCAAGGCCAATGACGTTTGGGGCATTCGACGCCACACATATCGTCTATCATGCAGCCACAATATTGGCTGCTAATGACAACGGGGCGGGAATGGTGAGCACATCAGACTATGGAGCGTAGTTGAACTGCTTAATCGACCAGTAACTCACAACTGTTGTAGGCATGTGTCATCATGGTTTTGATACAAAGCAGAGCAATTGCAACGATAAACAAATGAAACATTGCATTACTTCTTCAAACAAATGTTCAGATGTGTGTGAAATCTTATGGGACTTAACTGCTAAGGTCATCTGTCCCTAATCTTACACACTACTTAACCTAAATTATCCTAAGAACAAACACACACACACCCGTGTCCGAGGGAGGACTCGAACCTCCGTCGGGATCAGCTGCACAGTCCATGATTGCAGCGCCTTAGGCATTACATCTACAACAGTTGCCGCAGTTCTCTCTTCGTTAGAAAGGAACCCAAGGAAATTTTCAGAGTGACAAAGAAGAGGCAAATGAAATATTAGCTATTCTGGCAGATGAGTCAGAGGAATGTGCAGCGTCGTATACGCTCGACTGTGCGGACAATGTTAATGAGGAGTACCATGATGACGACACATGCCTAGCAAGTGAAGGAGGAGATTAGTGTTTAACGTCCTGTCGACAACGATGTCATTAGAGACGGAGCACAAGCTCGGATTAGGGAAGGATGGGGAAGGAAATCGGCCGTGCTCTTTCACAGGAACCATCCCGGCATTTGTCTGAAGCGAATTAGGGAAATCATGGAAAACCTTAATCATGACGGCCAGACGCGGGTTTGAACCGTTGTCCTCCCGTATGCTAGTCTAGTATGCTAACCACTGCGCCACCTCGCTCGGTCCTAAAACGTGAAAGCGATATTGAAACAGGTAACGAGCCATATGGCACACCTTCCTTGTCGGACAGGGAGCCGCAAATCCCATCTCCCGTGCAACGTAGTAAAGGACAATCTTTATCCAAGTAACGCTTGCTAAACGTAATTACCTACTTGGAAAATCATCCGCAGCACAGTAAAATAACAATTACGAACAAATTTCGAGTAAGTCCGCAGCAATATGACAGTGTAATGCATAAGAAAAACTGTGGATATTTAAGGGAGAACAAATCGCACTTACAATAACTGATGTCTGCGCGTTTCTAGGATGCTCGATACAATTTACAGTTTGTGCATCACAGTAACCTACTGCGTTATGCACATCAAAGTGCATGCCACATAGATTACAGTGATTTCATGGGAAGCAGGGGACGGTTGTATAACTTCAAACGGTGCTACGGAATTGGAAGACTGAAGACAACGAAATTTCAAACAAAGCGTCAACTGCGGAATCGGCCCGAAAACTTGTAGATGAGATAACAAACTTATCCCATCCTTCAATAATGAAATTGTTTTCAACTCTGACCCTGGAAATTAGAAGTACCAGGGGAGTTGTGACAAAATCTACTAACATCAGTGCCTTAACACCTCCGTATACAATTATGCCGAATGTTAAGCGGGATGGTAAATTAGCTGGAAAATTAGACAGGAAAATGATGGAAAAACTTTTTGCTGAAAATCTTATTCTTATGATTTTTAGGGTGGGAAATCCAAATATGATACTTAAAAAACTGTATGACCCACCATTTCCTCACATTTTACAGTTAAATTTATTAAATTAAGTGATTTTTACAGAATTTAACAGCGTCTGTATAGTCAAATAATTTATAAAGGTGTAATGAATGTAGATGACGTTGGTAGCACTGTTGAAAAAACATTTGCTGGCAGAAAAAGTCGGTTCTATTTTTGTATTAACAGATGGTGTTTTGTTTACAGTCAACCTAACCTCGCTTTCCCATTTCCTGTACATGTGCTCAGTACAATGTCCAATCGTCGTTGTAAAAACTCTGCTGACAATTTTTGTCATATTTGTGGTGAATTTGTGATTAAAAACACCAAAGAAACATTACGGACTTTGTGAAAAATGTTTATCTATCACACTTTGGATCTGAACTTGGTGATCACGATTAATCTTGGGCGCCACATAAGGTATGTTATGTGTGTGTTGAAGATCTGAGAAAATGGTCCAAAAAGGAGAGGAAAGCCTTTAGATTTTCTGTTCCTATGATATGGAGGGAGCCAAGAAATCATTCTGATGATTGTTACTTTTGCAGTGTTGATATTACTGGTCATAATTCGAAAAAAAGAGAAGGTAATAAGCTACCCCAACCTTCCGTCCGCCATCCGACCATTAGGGCATGGTGTATATTTTCCGGTTCCTAAACCACCAGATGATTTAAATTCTATTCCAACAGAAGTATTTTCTGATGTACAATGTGATTTAGATGAACCAGATGATGATGAATTCCATTGTAATACAGAAAGTCTAGAGCGCAAATTGTTTACTCAGTCCGAACTTATCGATTTGGTTAGGGATCGGGACTTAACGAAAGAAAAAGCTGAATTGCTTGGCTCTAGATTATAAGAAAGGAACTTATTGGCAGTTGGAACCAGCATATACATATACAGAAAGTGAGAGCAGCAGTTTTCCTATTTTTTCAACAAGGTGACTTAGTGTATTGTTCAGACATTCTCGGTCTGATGAATGAGTTTGGTATTGAATACAAAAAGAAACACTGGAGGCTGTTTACTGATTGACCCAAAACTAGTTTAAAGGCTGTTTTATTACACAGTTATGCATCTGTACCTGTTGGACATTCTGTGCATATGAAAGAAATCTATGGAAACCTAGAACTAGTGCTAAATCAAATAGGCCATTTTGCTTATGGTAGGATGATATGTAGCGATCTAAAAGTAACATGAATGCTTCTTGGTCAGCAAGGTGGCTTTACCAAATATCCATGTTTCTTGTGTGAATGGGACAGTAGGGCTAGGTATCAACACTGGTGCAGAAAGAACTGGCCTGCGAGGGAGTCCTTAAAACTTGGCGAGAAGAACATTCTACGCATAAACCTTGTAGATCAAAGAAATGTACTCCTACCACCTCAGCATATAAAGTTAGGCCTAATGAAACAGTTTGTAAATGCTTTGCCTAAAGATGGACCATGTTTTAAGTATCTGTGCCAAAAGTTTCCACACCTTTCTGAAGCTAAACTAAAAAAGCGTCTTCGTCGGACCTGATATTAGAAAACTGATGTTTGATGTTAACTTTGAATCCACAATTACCTTAAATGAGAGAAAAGCATGGGTATCATTCAAGCAAGTCGTTACAAAGTTCTTAGGACATGAAAAAGACCCAGAATATGTTTCTATTATAGCTACAGTGTTAAAGACGTAGAAAACTTCAGGTTGTTTAATGAGCCTTAAAGTTCACGTTTTGAACACTCACCTTAATTACTTTCCCGACAATATGGGAGATGTTAATGAGGAGCTAGGAGAGCGTTTTCACCAGGACATTAAAGTGATCGAAAAACGCTACCAAGGCCACTGGAACACCAACATGATGGGGAACTACTGTTGGTCACTTCACAGAGAAGTTCAGCAAGCGACTCATCGTAGAAAAAGCTACACAAGAAGCTTCAAAGAAAAAAGAGAAAGAAAATACAAACCAATTCCAGCTGTCAATTGTAATCTCTATTAACACATATCGTTATTTTAAGTAGCTTACTGTAAATACAAACCATGCTTATCTTGTAACAAGGCGTTTTATTAATTTTCCCGTTTACCGTATAGCATAGGATTTTTATACTACATCATAAAAAGCATATTGCTCGAAAATTATTGATTATACAAAAAAATTAAGGCTAGATTTGGATTCAGCTCATAAAAATCTATAAAGATCAGCTATTAAAGTAAAAACAGTTGTTCAAAAAATATTTTCGTTGGCCTATGTTATTTATTGTGCTATGAGAAGTTGGATGTGTTCTGCTCCTTATTATTCTTTCTTCCGCTCGCGCTCTTGCGAGGGCAGTAAGGAATATTTCCGTGATAGTAAGAAATAGTGGGAAAATTGGGGGTAAAAGAATTATAGCTATGGTATGAGCTCTGCTTTTGGTCGATAGCTGGTCAAAATAATTTGTTTTTGCTTGATTCGTGGTCTGTGTACAAAAATCAAGGAGTTCGCCTTCGACGTTGATGGTACGAACTATTGTCATCACTGTGGGCGCCATTTTTCATTCGGTGTTTATGATGCAAGTTGGTGGTTTGTTTCGAACGTTTCTTGAATGTCGACTATGTCCATTTTGTGAAGTGTAGTATATAAATCCCATAGAAGATTGATCTCTGCACCATTTATGCCGCCCTCTTGATGCCTATGGTGAGTCATTATCCGTTAATACTTTTCCCATCATAAGTTGTCATTGTCATGCAACACCTTCAAATGAGCTTTACTAAAGATTAAACTTGCGACCTCGCACTCAAAGGGTTCCTTATATATCATCTTCTAACCTCCTGTAGTCACTTTACGGTGACACTTCCCGTACGCCACAGCACCATCAACAATGAGCCGCAGATCACTGCTCATCCTGTCCGTCAGGTCTTTCGCGTCTAAGAGAACTAGAGCGCTCCTACGTGGAGCATTGCTGACGATACTCGTGTCTCCGATGAACATTCGCTATCGAAGGCAATAGAATCGATTCTATTACTTAGTCTTCGAGCCACTCACAATATCTGGGAATCCATTCCGTATACACGTACCTTCTTAACCATTTGCTGTGGGACACGGTGCCGAAAACCTTCTGGAAATCTAGGAATATGGAGTCTGCGACTCACCTGATTACAGATCAAAGCGTTACATATGTAAAAAATTACAGAGAGTGACGAAAAAGGATTTGTATAAGACCTCACTATCTATGGGATTACAAATTTCTAAATATTTGTTTGGTGCTTGTTATAGAGTATATGTCCGAAAGAAGACACCTTATGTGATCCAGTGGCCATACAAATGCTACAATAATATAATAATAAAAGCTGTAAATATTCGTTCTTTTCAGTGCTCGAAAGCGTTTTTCTTTTAAAAAGGGGGAAACATTCTTTAGGTATTTATTATTCGGTTTCTAGGCTTAGGAACTGTCTGTTCTCCGATATGTGCTTTAGCAGTATAAAACTGTAGCTTGACAACAGAGCCATCCAAAACGTGCTAGTCCCCTCCATATTTTCTTCGCACTGCTGTTCTCTTCCGCAGTATCCTCGTTTCTAAGGTCCCTTGTAACTTCAAGTGGCTCTGAGCACTATGGGACTTAACACCTGTGGTCATCAGTCCCCTAGAACTTAGATTTACTTAAACCTAACTAATCTAAGGACATCACACACATCCATGCCCGAGGCAGGATTCGAACCAGCGACCGTAGCGGTCGCGCGGTTTCAGACTGTAGCGCCTAGAACCGCTCGGCCACTTCGGCCGGCTTCTCTTGTTGAATAACAGTTCAGGATGTAATGTGATTTAACTGAACAAAAAGACAAAATTTTGACATAGATTTATCCGCTTATTGTACCCTCACCTGTAGAAATATTCTGAACTTCTACCGTTTTCATATGGAGAAATAACTGGCGGAGTTTACTGGACACAGTACGTCTGGAAACGTTTTTGCCGAATTTCTAAATTTAGGGGCTTACTTTCATCATTTTACTCTAAGTATCCTACCGAGAAAATGCTTTCTTATCGCTTTACACAAGGCTTTTAGCGAATTGGTTACTTTTTTCGTGTTGCCTATTTATAACGAGTCTTGCAGAGAGCACGTTCTTGCAAGTTACGGTAATGGATCTACATCAGTGGATGATCAGCAGTACTTCTACATGTTAGCTGCAGTTCATTAACAATTATTAATTGGTATTAATAGTGATAAATTGTTATTTAAATTTACTGAAATTGCTGGATTACTCCAGTACTGGGGAAGGAGAAACATTTGAATCCGTCACAGGCGTTAAACAAGGGTATGTAGTTGTCCATACCTCATTCTCAGTATTTACTGACGCTGTCAGTCAGCTCTCCAAAGCATTATTCTCGCCACGTGTAGATTTTGTGTTGGTAGAAGAGCCAACATCGTTGTACGAGTGGAGGCCAAAATGCATGCGTTTTAGCTTACGCAGGCTGGCGTGAGGAGGGAAGAACTATACTGACCTGAGGTCTGGAACATGACAAGGAATGAAGAGTTCAGAAAGCGGACATAATTAGTTTGATACTTAACTTTAACCCATTAATGATGAACGTCGCTCTTGACGGTGCATGATTCACAATATTATCTGTTCAGAAAACATTCTTGAAGTAATTATAGTAACTGAATATGGCGCCTTGCTAGGTCGTAGCAAATGACGTAGCTGAAAGGTATGCTAAACTGTCGTCTCTGCAATTGAGAGCGTATGTAGACAGTGAACCACCGCCAGCAAAGTCGGCTGTACAACTGGGGCGAGTGCTAGGCAGTCTCTCTAGATTAGACCTGCCGTGTGGCGGCGCTCGGTCTGCAATCACTGATAGTGGCGACACGCGGGTCCGACGTATACTAACGGACCGCGGCCGATTTAAAGGCTACCACCTAGCAAGTGTGGTGTCTGGCGGTGACACCACAGTAGAAATGGGGTAAAGGATTGACAGGGGATTACTAAACCTCAAAAGATTAAGGGCTAGAAGAAAGCTATCTTCAGGTGGCGTTTTAACCAAGCTTTAAATTAAAGTTATAAAAATATTAGCTCTGATCTCAAAAATATTCATACTCTGATAAAAGATTCAGAAGTCGCCCTAAACTGACGTGTACCAGTTTTTGTAATACTAACAGACTTATGACTGTGCCATTTACACCATCACAGAAGGCTCCTAATTTTCCACCGGGCATAGAATGTTTTCTCCACTTAAGATGTCACCAGCTCTATCTGACGAAAATGTATGTTCCATAAAATAGTAACACAGTCTGATCAACAGAACAGTCTGCATTGCTTCTAGAATCGAAACGTCAGCAATGAAACATAATCTTCAGTGGACTGTTCAAGTGGTTCGTATGCCACACTCTGGTCGATCTAAGAAGGATCACACATTGACGCCAACCTACTATCAAAAACACGTCGTAATACCGCCAGAGACTCACTGTCGGTGTGGTAGTTTGCATATTTGTGAATGAAATAACCGTTGATACTTTCAGTAGTTGCCCGTTCTCTGCAAAATGTTTGCAGTATTTTGTTACATAGACGATGGCTCAGTGATGACCGTTACTGACTTCCACGCCGAAGACTTGGGTTCAGTGCCTCGTAGTACAAGGAATTTTTTCCTTGGGAGGAGGAATTTAATGGCCCGCAATGAGCCTAAAATGTTAATTGGGGAGCTACGTGAGTGTGACGTTGTGGGTCCAAGGTCTGGGAACTGATAATGGCCCGGAGAGCGGTGTTCTGACCACACGTAACTCTATCTTACTCTCGCATTCGAGAGAACAACGGTTCAAATGCCCATCAGGCCCTAAATCGTTCCAGGTAATTGGCTGGACGGTTTCTTTGAAAAGGGCACGGCCGATTTCCCATCCTTTCGTGACACAAGCTTGTCGCTTGTCTTTAATGACCGTGCTGTTTGTCGACGGGACGTTAAACTCTAATTATCTCCTTCCCTCGATGGTACTAATTGCTTGAAAATTTCGGAACTTGTAGTGATCGAAATTTTAAAGAGTGGCATTTGCATATTGGATAAAAATGAACTACAATATCTTAAACTGCACTTGAGCGCGGCTTTTGAATATTAATTAAAAATGATTCGGAGTGCCAGCAAGAAAAATTCAAGAAAATTAGTCATAAATACACTGACAGAAAAAAACTGCAACACCAAGGAGGAGTTGTGCGACATAAACGGAAGTTGGTAGGCGGCTGGTGTCCATTCAAGTTTCGCACCAGAGTGGCGCTAGTAGGGCCATTATGAGGATCCAAATCAGGTTTGCTTTAAATACACGCTACAACGATCGTGAGCGTTAGTTAGCTGTAAGATTGGATGTGGTGAGTTGATGTTAGTCAAAAATAATTTTAAGGCGACAAAGACGCCATCAGCAACACCTCACTGAGCTCCCAGCCATTTTCGACTTCAGTGGTGTCAAGCGAGAGCACATTGCAGATGATGGTAGGTGTTTGTTGTGTTTGGTGACAAAAGCTGGTTCTGCCTGAGTGCCAGTTGTGAGGTACTGGGCGAATTGTGACGCCTAAGTTTGGAGTTGGCATGGCCGCACAGGCGACGCGGCCAGCCGTGGCCCGACAGCAAGCACATGGTGGCTGACGTTGGCCGCACGAGAGGGGTAGCCTCAGTGCACGGTCCAGCCACGTGGCTGGGAACTCCATTGTGACGCTGTGTCGATGAAGGAGACACGCTGGGAGTGCCAAAGATGGCGCAATTTGTGAAACCCTAATGACAGACATTTCACAGTTCGTATAGAAATTAATAGTAACCAGATGAATGGTGATACCTCAAAAAGAAACAAGTACATTACCATTATATTCACGACGATTCTGATGGTGTAATCAGATTTTCAATATATTTATTAGATTAAAGTTTAGTATCTGATGATAAATCATACAAGTAACGCTCAGCAACGAGATTCAAAATCTAAACAATTCTTCCGATTTCGTCGAGCTACATGTCTTTAGAAAGCTATTAGTGTAAACCTCATTTGGCATGAATTACAGGCATGTAACTTATATAGTACATGAGTTATTGGAGGTCAAAGTGGCCGATTACTATCGATCGCGTAAGGCCATAAGTCACAGGAAGAAAAGGTAGCAGCATGCTTATAAATATATTTATTCATCTATGTCTTTGTTTATATCCGATATGTACTATTTATGAAGAAACTGGTTAAATATTTACTGTCTTTTAGAAATCACAGAGACATTAGGCTACTGGCCTCCCTTTTCTTGCTATTCCTTTGATATAAGTTTATTTAATTTGTTTATGTATTTAATAATGTGCGTTAGGGCGTGTTTATCGTCCAGCCGGAGGAATATTTATTTAATCTGAAGTTATTTAAATGTAAATCCAGTATTTTGTATGTGTTTCAATATGTTTGTGAGTGCACGTTGGCTTGGAGACATGGAGGGAGCCCTCTAGCCAATCACAGCGCTCGTCACTGAGAGAGACGTATGGAGGTTGGGAAGGAGCATCCTTTCCGGAGAGGACACGAGGCAGTTCCGGGCAGTACTGGACGGACGGCACAGGACACGAAGCGACGGCGCGACGGATGCGGAGTCGGCACAAAGACTAGGACACTGGAGCAGTTTGCGCACGGTCACAGAGAACACGAATATTTCAGAGTACCGAACTGTGCTCTTGTGTGATTTCCGTTGCTTGTGCAGTGAAGACGTAGTATGCGTTCAGAAGTGAATATCTCGTGAGCTATGTTGTTGTTCATAACTAATTATGTGGAGTATTAATCTATTGTATCCCTGTTATTCAACTTTTATTCTATTTAATTGCTGGACCATCGACAGTGGTGAAGTGTTTTGCAGAAATACACCGCATTATCAAAAGTACTTCTGCTGTCGTACTCATCATTTAAAGTCGTTAAGATAGTACCTGCAAATTTTATTTGATTGGAAACTTTCATTTATAAATTTATATGCTACATTAATAATTCACAATTGCTGAGTGATAGAAACCTTTGACCATTCGATTCATGTATGGATTCTTATCGCATACTGTAGACTCAGCATTATTTGGCCTGTAATGTGGCAACTACGTGTCCCAGCCCCTAGACAACGAAACCAACCAGAACTTTTAATATTGCAACTCTGAGTCGGAGGGTATGTAGTTGAGGGCCACACACCACTTGACACCATTTTCATTTGAATGCCATCACAGTGGTGGCCTGTGTTGGTTAACAGGAGTTCGGTGTAGGGCCTACAACCAACCTGTCTGCGTGCTGCACACCTGAAGTTATGGTCTGGCGTGCGATTTCGTACAACAGCAGTAGCACTTTCGTGGTTATTCCACACACCGTGACTACAAATTTGTACGTCAGTCAGGAGATTTGATCTGAGGTGCTGCCATTCGTGAACAGCATTCCAGGAGGTCTTTTCCGACTGGATAAGGCTCGTTCCCATACCGCTGTTGTAGCCCATATGCTGTTCTGATTGTCGAGAGGTCACCTCGACCTGCATGATCACCAGATCTGTCTCCAATCGAGTACGTATTCAACATCATTGGACGACAACTCCAGCGTTATCCACAAACAGCATTAATCGTCTCTGTATTGATCGACCAACTGCAACTGTCATCGAACTCCATCCCACACACTGACGTATGGTACATGTACAACACAACTCACGCATGTTTGCATACTTGCACTCAACATTCTGGTGGTTGCACCGGATATTAAAGTACCAGCATTTCACATTTGTAATGGCTAATCTCGCGCTTACATTAACCTGTGATCTTGCAGTGTTAATCACTTACATATGAAGGGCTTATTTCAATAGTGGTACAAGTCCATTATTGTTCATATTGAGATACAGAGTCCTAAAGTTAAATGAGCGCTGAAAAATCTGCAGTTGAGATACCAGAAATATTTAAGCATATGGCTTCTTGCCAGAGATGAACCTTTCTTTCTGTTTGTTTGGCTCATTAATTTCAGAAGCATTACAGACAGAAAAGTGGAGTTAATGGACTTGTACCACTATTGAAATAAGTCCTTCATATGTAATGTATTCCTAGAAATTCATTACTCTACATTAGTTATTTTTTGGTGTTGTGACTTTTTCTTTTTACAGTATTTATTTTTAGAAGGAAAATGCATCTGGGCCATGATTGTTCACATAAATTTATAACTTACTTCACTCGTAGGAAAAGAAATGATAATTTGGCCATTGTCAGTTCTAAAGGTCGTTACAATGGTGTTTAAATCGTCGATGCAATGAGACAAAAGGAATTAGCGAGAGGAGTCAGATGAGAGCTTGAGCGCATTTTACGGGCTGCTATGAGGCGTCCTGCAGGCGGCTGGCGGCCTGTAATCGGCGGGCGAGGCGAGTGTGGCCGCGATCGCAGCTGCGTGTCCCGCAGCCAGCTGCCGTATGTCGCTTCGTCTCATCCTCTCCGTGTCATCCTTTCTGGCTCGATCATAACTTCCCATCCGAGACCACCTCCTTGCGTCCTGGGCGTGGCCTTACACTCAATTGACTGTCTCATATGCTTCTTCTGGTCAATCGCTTTATAGCTCAATATCATTGTTAAACATTTTTGTACCTCCCACTGTGTCAGATTTCTCAAGGTAAGAAGGGAAGACCACACACAGACCTTATTGTGGGCAGAATGCTTTCACTGAGCAAGCTCCACGTCGCCATTTAACGGTACATGGTGAGCTACATCTACATCTACATCCATACTCCGCAAGCCACCTGACGGTGTGTGGCGGAGGGTACCTTGAGTACCTCTATCGGTTCTCCCTTCTATTCCAGTCTCGTATTGTTCGTGGAAAGAAGGATTGTCGGTATGCCTCTGTGTGGGCTCTAATCTCTCTGATTCTATCCTTATGGTCTCTTCGCGAGATATACGTAGGAGGGAGCAATATACTGCTTGACTCTTCGGTGAAGGTATGTTCTCGAAACTTTGACAAAAGCCCGTACCGAGCTACTGAGCGTCTCTCCTGCAGAGTCTTCCACTGGAGTTTATCTATCATCTCCGTAACGCTTTCGCGATTACTGAATGATTCTGTAACGAAGCGCAATGCTCTTCCTTGAATCCCTGCCGCCGTTGGATAAGCAGCTGAGCAGCAAGTCGTATACTCCTAGCTCACTCGTTTGTTACATAGTTTAATTCTTAATTTCTTTGCGTGTTTTTGGTACTTGCATTGTTTAATTCATAAATTTCGGGCGTATTATAGTATTTGAGAGTGTAGCATCGCGTTTTAGTACCTGAATAGTGTAATTTCGCTTAGTCTCCTTCCGCCGCCGAGCAGTGTCAGCAGTGCGCAAGTAGCAGCGTTACTGCATTCACTAGGCAATCTTGTATTTTAATAACCGTTTAAGTTTTGTCGATTTGTTTGCGCTCTCTGTAGATTAGTTCAGACGTTCTTTGCAAAACAGTTTTTAGCATGGATAGGGACTGCAACTGCTGTGTTCGGATGCAGGCTGAGTTGGCATCCCTTCGCTCCCAGCTTCAGGCAGTGTTGGCTTCGGTCACACAGCTTGAGGCTGTTGCCAATGGGCATCACTGTGGGGGTCCGGATGGGGGTTTGTCGGGGACGGCCAGCTCGTCCCACGCATCCCCTGATCGGACTACGACTGTGGTTGCCCGGGATACTGCCCGCATTGAGGCTGATCCCTCACCTGTGGTAGAGTGGGAGGTCGTGTCAAGGTGTGGCAGGGGGCGAAAGACATTCCGGAGGGCTGAACGGAAAGCCTCTCCAGTTTGTCTGACGAACCGGTTTCAGGCTCTGTCTCAGGCTGATACTGATCTTCGGCCTGACATGGCTGCTTGTCCTGTTCCAGAGGTTGCCCCTCAGTCTGCAAGATCCGCGCAGTTGCAGAGGGTGGGCTTACTGGTAGTTGGGAGCTCCAACGTCAGGCGCGTAATGGGGCCCCTTAGGGAAATGGCAGCAAGAGAGGGGAAGAAAACCAATGTCCACTCCGTGTGCATACCGGGGGGAGTCATTCCAGGTGTGGAAAGGGTCCTTCCGGATGCCATGAAGGGTACAGGGTGCACCCATCTGCAGGTGGTCGCTCATGTCGGCACCAATGATGTGTGTCGCTATGGATCGGAGGAAATCCTCTCTGGCTTCCGGCGGCTATCTGATTTGGTGAAGACTGCCAGTCTCGCTAGCGGGATGAAAGCAGAGCTCACCATCTGCAGCATCGTCGACAGGACTGACTGCGGACCTTTGGTACAGAGCCGAGTGGAGGGTCTGAATCAGAGGCTGAGACGGTTCTGCGACCGTGTGGGCTGCAGATTCCTCGACTTGCGCCATAGGGTGGTGGGGTTTCGGGTTCCGCTGGATAGGTCAGGAGTCCACTACACGCAACAAGCGGCTACACGGGTATCAGGGGTTGTGTGGCGTGGGCTGGGCGGTTTTTTAGGTTAGATGGCCTTGGGCAAGTACAGAAAGGGCAACAGCCTCAACGGGTGCGGGGCAAAGACAGGACATGCGGGGACCAAGCAGCAATCGGTATTGTAATTGTCAACTGTCGAAGCTGCGTTGGTAAAGTACCGGAACTTCAAGCGCTGATAGAAAGCACCGAAGCTGAAATCGTTATAGGTACAGAAAGCTGGCTTAAGCCAGAGATAAATTCTGCCGACATTTTTACAAAGGTACAGACGGTGTTTAGAAAGGATAGATTGCATGCAACCGGTGGTGGAGTGTTCGTCGCTGTTAGTAGTAGTTTATCCTGTAGTGAAGTAGAAGTGGATAGTTCCTGTGAATTATTATGGGTGGAGGTTACACTAAACAACCGAACTAGGTTAATAATTGGCTCCTTTTACCGACCTCCCGACTCAGCAGCATTAGTGGCAGAACAACTCAGAGAAAATTTGGAATACATTTCACATAAATTTTCTCAGCATGTTATAGTCTTAGGTGGAGATTTCAATTTACCAGATATAAACTGGGACACTCAGATGTTTAGGACGGGTGGTAGGGACAGAGCATCGAGTGACATTATACTGAGTGCACTATCCGAAAATTACCTCGAGCAATTAAACAGAGAACCGACTCGTGGAGATAACATCTTGGACCTACTGATAACAAACAGACCCGAACTTTTCGACTCTGTATGTACAGAGCAGGGAATCAGTGATCATAAGGCCGTTGCAGCATCCCTGAATATGGAAGTTAATAGGAATATAAAAAAAGGGAGGAAGGTTTATCTGTTTAGCAAGAGTAATAGAAGGCAGATTTAAGACTACCTAACAGATCAAAACGAAAATTTCTGTTCCGACACTGACAATGTTGAGTGTTTATGGAAAAAGTTCAAGGCAATCGTAAAATGCGTTTTAGACAGGTACGTGCCGAGTAAAACCGTGAGGGACGGGAAAAACCCACCGTTGCACAACAACAAAGTTAGGAAACTACTGCGAAAGCAAAGAGAGCTCCACTCCAAGTTTAAACGCAGCCAAAACCTCTCAGACAAACAGAAGCTTAACGATGTCAACGTTAGCGTAAGGAGGGCTATGCGTGAAGCGTTCATTGAATTCGAAAGTAAAATTCTATGTACTGACTTGACAGAAAATCCTAGGAAGTTCTGGTTTTGCGTTAAATCAGTAAGTGGCTCGAAACAGCATATCCAGACACTACGGGATGATGATGGCATTGAAACAGAGGATGACACGCGTAAAGCTGAAATACTAAACACCTTTTTCCAAAGCTGTTTCACAGAGGAAGACCGCACTGCAGTTCCTTCTCTAAATCCTGGCACAAACGAAAAAATGGCTGACATCGAAATAAGTGTACAAGGAATAGAAAAGCAACTGGAATCACTCAATAGAGGAAAGTCCACTGGACCTGACGAGATACCAATTCGATTCTACACAGAGTACGCGAAAGAACTTGCCCCCCTTCTAACAGCCGTGTACCGCAAGTCTCTAGAGGAACGGAGGGTTCCAAATGATTGGAAAAGAGCACAGATAGTCCCAGTCTTCAAGAAGGGTCGTCGAGCAGATGCGCAAAACTATAGACCTATATCTCTTACGTCGATCTCTGGTAGAATTTTAGAACATGTTTTTTGCTCGAGTATCATGTCATTTCTGGACACCCACAATCTACTATGTAGGAATCAACATGGATTCCGGAAACAGCGATCGTGTGAGACCCAACTCGCTTTATTTGTTCATGAGACCCAGAAAATATTAGATACAGGCTCCCAGGTAGATGCTATTTTTCTTGACTTCCGGAAGGCGTTCGATACAGTTCCGCACTGTCGCCTGATAAAGTAAGAGCCTACGGAATATCAGACCATCTGTGTGGCTGGATTGAAGAGTTTTTAGCAAACAGAACACAGCATGTTGTTATCAATGGAGAGACGTCTACAGACGTTAAAGTAACCTCTGGCGTGCCACAGGGGAGTGTTATGGGACCATTGCTTTTCACAATATATATAAATGACCTAGTAGATAGTGTCGGAAGTTCCATGCGGCTTTTCGCGGATGATGCTGTAGTATACAGAGAAGTAGCAGCATTAGAAAATTGTAGCGAAATGCAGGAAGATCTGCAGCGGATAGGCACTTGGTGCAGGGAGTGGCAACTGACCCTTAACATAGACAAATGTAATGTATTGCGAATACATAGAAAGAAGGATCCTTTATTGTATGGTTATATGTTAGCGGAACAAACACTGGTAGCAGTTACTTCTGTAAAATATCTGGGAGTATGCGTGCGGAACGATTTGAAGTGGAATGATCATATAAAATTAATTGTTGGTAAGGCGGGTACCAGGTTGAGATTCATTGGGAGAGTGCTTAGAAAATGTAGTCCATCAACAAAGGAGGTGGCTTACAAAACACTCGTTCGACCTATACTTGAGTATTGCTCATCAGTGTGGGATCCGTACCAGATCGGTCTGACGGAGGAGATAGAGAAGATCCAAAGAAGAGCGGCGCGTTTCGTCACAGGGTTATTTGGTAACCGTGATAGCGTTACGCAGATGTTTAATAAACTCAAGTGGCAGACTCTGCAATAGAGGCGCTCTGCATCGCGGTGTAGCTTGCTCGCCAGGTTTCGAGAGGGTGCGTTTCTGGATGAGGTATCGAATATATTGCTTCCCCCTACTTATACCTCCCGAGGAGATCACGAATGTAAAATTAGAGAGATTAGAGCGCGCACGGAGGCTTTCAGACAGTCGTTCTTCCCGCCAACCATACGCGACTGGAACAGGAAAGGGAGGTAATGACAGTGGCACGTAAAGTGCCCTCCGCCACACACCGTTGGGTGGCTTGCGGAGTATCAATGTAGATGTAGATGTAGATCTTCTCTATCTCTTCTATCAACCCTATCTGGTACGGATCCCACACTGCTGAGCAGTATTCAAGCAGTGGGCGAACAAGCGTACTGTAACCTACTTCCTTTGTTTTCGGATTGCATTTCCTTAGGATTCTTCCAATGAATCTCAGTCTGGCATCTGCTTTAGCGACGATCAACATTATAAGATCATTCCATTTTAAATCACTCCTAATGCGTACTCCCAGATAATTTATGGTATTAACTGCTTCCAGTTGCTGACCTGCTATTTTGTAGCTAAATGATAAAGGATCTATCTTTCTATGTATTCGCAGCACATTACACTTGTCTACATTGAGATTCAATTGCCATTCCCTGCACCACGCGTCAATTCGCTGCAGATCCTCCTGCATTTCAGTCCAATTTTCCATTGTTACAACCTCTCGATACACCACAGCATCATCTGCAAAAAGCCTCAGTGAACTTCCGACGTCATTAACAAGGTCATTTATGTATATTGTGAATAGCAACGGTCCTATGACACTCCCCTGCGGCACACCTGAAATCACTCTTACTTCGGAAGTCTTCTCTCCATTGAGAATGACATGCTGCGTCCTGTTATCTAGGAACTCCTCAATCCAATCACACAATTGGTCTGATAGTCCATATGCTCTTACTTTGTTCATTAAACGACTGTGGGGAACTGTATCGAACGCCTTGCGAAAGTCAAGAAACACGGCATCTACCTGTGAACCCGTGTCTATGGCCCTCTGAGTCTCGTGGACGAATAGCGCGAGCTCGGTTTCACATGACCGTCTTTTTCGAAACCCATGCTGATTCCTACAGAGTAGATTTCTAGTCTCCAGAAAAGTCATTATACTCGAACACAAAACGTGTTCCAAAATTCTACAACTGATCGACGTTAGAGATATAGGTCTATAGTTCTGCGATCTGTTCGACGTCCCTTCTTGAAAACGGGGATGACCTGTGCCCTTTTCCAATCCTTTGGAACGCTACGCTCTTCTAGAGACCTACGGTACACCGCTGCAAGAAGGGGGGCAAGTTCCTTCGCGTACTCTGTGTAAAATTGAACTGGTATCCCATCAGGTCCAGAGGCCTTTCTTCTTTTGAGCCATTTTAATTGTTTCTCTATCCTTCTGTCGTCTATTTCGGTATCTACCATTTTGTCATCTGTGCGACAATCTAGAGAAGGAACTACAGTGCAATCTTCCTCTGTGAAACAACTTTGGAAAAAGACATTTAGTATTTCGGCCTTTAGTCTGTCATCCTCTGTTTCACTACCATTTTGGTCACAGAGTGTCTGGACATTTTGTTTTGATCCACCTACCACTTTGACGTAAGACCAAAATTTCTTAGGATTTTCTGCCAAGTCAGTACATAGAACTTTACTTTCTAATTCATTGAACGCCTCTCGCATAGCCCTCCTCACACTACATTTCGCTTCGCGTAATTTTTGTTTGTCTGCAAGGCTTTGGCTATGTTTATGTTTGCTGTGAAGTTCCCTTTGCTTCCGCAGCAGTTTTCTAACTCGGTTGTTGTACCACGGTGGCTCTTTTCCATCTCTTACGATCTTGCTTGGCACATACTCACCTAACGCATTATGTACGACGGTTTTGAACTTTGTCCACTGATCCTCAATACTATCTGTACTTGAGACAAAACTTTTGTGTTGAGCCAACAGGTACTCTGAAATCTGCTTTTTGTCACTTTTTCTAAACAGAAAAATCTTCCTACCCTTTTTAATATTCCTATTTACGGCTGAAATCATCGATGCCGTAACCGCTTTATGATCGCTGATTCCCTGTTCTGCGTTAACTTTTTCAAATAGTTCGGGTCTGTTTGTCACCAGAAGGTCTAATATGTTATCGCCACGAGTCGGTTCTCCGTTTAACTGCTCAAGGTAGTTTTCAGATAAAGCACTTAAAAAAATTTCACTGGATTCTTTGTCCCTGCCACCCGTTATGAACGTCTGAGTCTCCCAGTCTATATCCGGCAAATTAAAATCTCCACCCAGAAGTATAACATGGTGGGGAAATCTACTCGAAATATTCTCCAAATTATCCTTCAGGTGCTCAGCCACAACAGCTGCTGAGCCAGGGGGCCTATAGAGACATCCAATTACCATGTCTGAGCCTGCTTTAACCGTGACCTTCACCCAAATCATTTCACATTTCGGATCTCCGCCAATTTCCTTCGATACTATTGCACTTCTTATCGCTATAAACACTCCTCCCCCTTCACTGTCCAGCCTGTCTCTGCGGTATACATTCCAATCTGAGTTTAGGATTTCATTACTGTTTACGTCTGGTTTCAGCCAACTTTCTGTCCCTAGTACTATATGGGCGTTGTGACCGTTTATTAATGAGAGCAGTTCTGGGACCTTTCTGTAGACGCTCCTGCAGTTTACTATTAGTACATTAATATTGTTATTCCCTGTTGCATTTTGCCTACTCCTACCTTGCCGCGTCTCAGGAGGCGTCTTGTCGGGCCTAGGGAGGGGATTCTCTAACCTAAAAAACCTCCATTTGCACTCCACACGTACTCCGCTACCCTTGTAGCCGCTTCCTGCGTGTAGTGCACGCCTGACCTATTCAGGGGGACCCTACATTTCTCCACCCGATAGCGGAGGTCGAGAAATTTGCACCCCAGATCTCCGCAGAATCGTCTGAGCCTCTGGTTTAAGCCTTCCACTCGGCCCCAAACCAGAGGACCGCGATCGGTTCTGGGAACGATACTACAAATAGTTAGCTCTGATTTCACCCCGTTAGCGAGGCTTTCCGCCTTCACCAATTCCGCCAACCGCCTGTACGAACTGAGGATGACCTCTGAACCCAGACGGCAGGAGTCATTGTGCCGACATGAGCAACAATTTGCAGTCGGGTGCACCCAGTGCTCTCTATCGCCGCCGGTAGGGCCTCTTCCACATCTCGGATGAGACCCCCCGGCAAGCAGACAGAGTGAACACTGGCCTTCTTCCCCGACCTTCCCGCTATTTCCCTAAGGGGCTCCATCACCCGCCTAACGTTGGAGCTCTCAGTAACTAATAAACCCCTCCCCCCGTGTGCCTGCTCGGACCTTGCTGAAGGAGCAGCCACATGTCCACTCACAGGCAGAGCGGGCGATGCCACACGGCCAGCCTCAACATTGACCCTCCGGCTCGTGCCCCGCGAACGCCGCTGAACCCGCCACTCCCCTTGGGGAGTGGGTGGCCCAACCGCGCCCAGTACCCGCGAAGATGTCTCGACAGCAGGGACAGTGGGTGAAGCATGTAACACCTGGGGTGTACCTTGCGACGCACCAGACTCCCCACAGCCGCTACACTCCGAGGCAGCAGCCTGAAGACGGCTGACCGCGGCCATCAACGCGCTCAGCTGTTCGCGAACAGTGGCCAGCTCCTCCTGCGTCCGTACACAGCAGTCACACATCCTATCCATCCTAAGGAATCAATTTACTGAAGAGAGTTAATCAACCTTTAACTAGACTGCTAATTCACTAAAGGCGGCTGTTTATTCACTAAACTGTGGTTGCTAGCCACTTCTTGTAGAAAACAATGAAAATAGCACTACCTGTCTCTGGACTGTATTGAAAACATACACTAGCACTACTGGCACTATGGTTGACTAAAGGGACTGTCTCTGACTGTATTCAAAACAAACACGAAATCTATGGAACACTATTAATAGCATCCGACAATTAAAGCTTCCTAAAAGCAAATACACACGGAAGAAGAAGTGACAAGTAAGAAAAATACAGTTAATACTTAAATTAAGGTAGCTCGCTGCACAGCAGACGTGAAGCAGACGGCAGTTACGACGACACTGACTCTATTGGCACTATGGCTGACTAAAGCTAGGAGGAAAGGAAACGCTTTGAGGAGTGATAGTCTTAGCGATTCTGAACAAAAATCTTCATATGAACAAATGTCCTGTTCTTAACAGTTTCTGAAGAAAGTAACAAAAACAATGGAGAGCAGATCAAATGCAGGTGATAGTAAATGAACTGTTGTGATCTAATGTTTTGTTTATTTGTGTATATTTCTTTACACAATATGTTCAAATAGTCCACCGTCAACTGAAATATATTTTGTAGTTCTTGTAGACGGCTGCTGCGTTCCTGATCTCAGCTCATTCGTATGGTTCTTTACTTGAGCACATGCAAGTAAAACTCGAGTGAGAAGTTTTTCCTTCGTCTCCGCTCCGCACTTGCAGACTTCACTGTTAAGCCAAACCCACCAATAGCAATCTAATGGAGTAACATCGGTTGAACTCTGTGGCCAAGAAATGACTCCACACTGACCGATCAAACGCCCATATGTTTTAGTGAGGTACTGTGTCACTGGTGGTACGGAATGTGCAGGAGTTCCGTCGTATTGAAAGTGCATACGATTTGGTGTAGCCAAAGAAATATCCTCCAAGTATTATGGTTACACATTTTGAAGGAAATCGTGATAGCATACACCATTAAGATGGTCATCTAACACAAGGGGACTTCGTCAGTAATACCGCATTGAAATGGTCAGTAAAGACCACACTACATAGCCTGTAAGGTTTTGAGGACAGAACACTAACTGTGTAAGTTGTAACAATTTTGATTTGATGTTGCAATCTTATAACAGAAATACGCGCATTTACACCGTTTACAATGTGACAGTGTTACGACAGTTGTCAAACGAAGGTATCTCGTCCTCACAGAGTGAAGTAATCCTAAACACGACCGAGCGAGGTGGCGCAGTGGTTAGACACTGGACTCGCATTCGGGAGGACGACGGTTCAATCCCGCGTCCGGCCATCCTGATTCAGGTTTTCCGTGATTTCCCTAAATCGCTCCAGGCAAATGCCGGGATGGTTCCTTTCAAAAAGGGCACGGCCGACTTCCTTCCCCGTCCTTCCCTAATCCGATGAGACCGATGACCTCGCTGTCTGGTCTCCTTCCCCAAAAAACCAACCAACCAACCAATCCTAAACACAACAACAGTAAATTTTAACTAGAAGTTTCTTTACAAAATTATTCTTACGACTATGTCATGATGTTGGGCAGTACTACGGTAAATCATATGAATCCAGTTCAAAGTTCAATATTATTTAGGATGACAATTACGTCTGTGGAAGATGGTTAGTTTTGTGACAAGTTGAACAAAAGATTACCCAAGGTCGCCCGAGTTTACAGTGGATGCAAGCTGGCGAACCAACAAGTTTGTGCCTCTGCTCACGGTATTTACCTTAGCTGCGATGAGCTGTTGTCTGCATGCCTGCCCTCGTCCTCTGAAATTCCTATAAAAACTAATTAAGCCTTTCCTGATTTTTACAGCAGAAACTCTCCCTATGTTTCTCGTTATGTGAGAAAACATGTACTCACCCCCTGGTCTTGTAATATGGCGATATGCAAGCGCATGGCTGGAGAAGCATGCATATTAAAATGGCCTCTCAGTGCTCGCAAGAACAATTATCTAACCTGCTGGTTCCTTTCTCCACAGTTGAGGCTCAACGATGCTACAGCTATTATCTAGCCGAATGTCAGCTGCAGATAACGCAGTGTTCACACAAATTTCACCTCTGCACTGTACAGAGCATTATGCGCCCCATTCTGCACTTGACACCAGTTCAGAGAAGAGTCCCCGAAAATTTCGCTCTCGTCTTTCTTGTAATCGAACTGTCTCCCCACCTGGGTTCTTTCATTCTCCACTTCACAGCTTTTTTCGACCAATAGGAGCATTCCTCTTATTTTGTGGAAACTCTCTCTGCCAATCGCATGGGCCATACCATTAAACTACGTCGAAATCTTGACACTTTTCTCCTTCCTAGTTCGTTTCCGCCAATCGGACGTTTTGTGCCCACTCTAGACGCCCAAAAGTTACATGCGTACATCACATGTGTACCACTCGGTGTTCACGTGATCAACTGCATCAATGGTTTTATTCGTATCCATTTGGAATTCCGAAATGCAGTTTTCTAAAGCTTTTTTCTGTCCTACTTCTGGTGGCCCATTACTTGCTCGTCACCTGTCCAGTCACCGACTCAGGCCGCGTGACGTCCCCTAAGAGGTTTAAATGGTGCCTCCCATGGTGTGGCCTCTGCTTCTGCCCATGCCTGCTTCCACACAAAAAGTTTCCTCTCGCTGCTTGTTTCACCTTCTGCTCAATTACATGCATTATACAGGAGTGGTGTATTAATACCGTCGATTAAGTGTGATCCCTTTTGCATTACATACTTATAGGCAAATCCTCTCCTTACCGCATAAGTAAGTTACCTGTCATATTCACCTTCCTGCTACGATGTATAAAACTATTATGTGAGGTGCGAAATTGACCTTAATTTATTCTGTCACCTTACATAACCTCCTCCTTTGGTGTTCAATTTTGCGCTGGGTAAACCAATGGTTGAGGAATTGATTTAAGTCAGTGGAAAATTGTTTGCAACTGCTGACTGTAGGAATTGACATATTTACTGACCAATGTCCTATTTCAATATTTTGTTTACCTTAAACAGTGGTTAGATCTAGTGTCCTTATCAAACTTCCTGGCAGATTAAAACTGTGTGCCGGACCGAGACTGCGAACCTTCCACAACTAGCACTTCCGGAAGAAAGGATACTGTGGAGAAATGGCTTAGCCACAGCCTGGGGGATGTTTCCAGAATGAGTGAAGTTTGGAAAGTAGGAGACGAGGTACTGGAGGAAGTAAAGCTGTGAGGACGGGGCGTGAGTCGTGCTTGGGTAGCTCACATGGTACAAATCCAATGATTTTCCTGTCCTGTATGTCATCTGCTTTAGGTATCACTATTGGTGTTATCAGTGATGCTTTATCCTCTTGGCATACTATCTCTCTCTCTCCGTTTCTTACAAATGAGCTACACCTTTTACAATTTGGTCATCATCAGTTTTTGTACTACTGTCTATATTCACCGTTAGTAACTTCTGTTCCTCATCATCGGTCGATTCCCAGAAAATTAAATCCAAGCATGCTGGTGTTTGTATCCGATGACCCCCCTAAACCTACTTCAGAATCTTGCTGATCAAAAGTAAGTCTATTTACATGGTCAATTATATAATTAATTTCATTTTATGATTGAATCACTTGTGACTGGTCTTCGAACCGTTCATCTCGTCAATTCTGTCTTTTACCTGGGTTTGGTGGCCTCAACTCGATTTCCTGTACCGGTTCATTTTGCGTGTTTTGTCCTGCTAAAGCTTGATTTTCCCAACCTTTCTACGTTCTGTCCATTTCATTTCCACCTGAGTAACTTGGATTTTGTTGTTGAAAACATCTGACATTTCCTGCCTCGTTTGCACGGTGAATATATCTCGGGTCATAGTAACCACCGTAGTTTCTAGGACCAAATCCACTGTTGAAATTTCGCGGTCCACCAAAACCATAATTATTATTCGACCTCTGTGAATTTCCAAAACCATAGTTATTGTTGTCATCTCATGGGCGATTAACATTCTTTCCAAAACGATTACCTCTTCCTACGTTATTATTGCCATTGTAACTATTATTAAAGCCTAATTGGTTTCTATTATCCCTCCTACCATTTTTTCTCTCACTGTATGTTGTTTCTTCGCGTCATCTCCACTGAAGATGAATTCAAGCTCTCTTAACATCCCTTTACATGCTTGTATATTATCTCCTGCCCTACCAACCAATGACTGCTGATAATGTAACGGTAACTTCATTGTGCACATACCTATCAGTTCCCCATCACTGTATGGATTATCTAAACACTGATTCTTTTTTGTCATTCTTCGAAAAATCTAACTGGTTTCTGTTCTCTTGAATATTCGAATAACTCTTTCTGTGACAATTCATACTTTATTCTGTTTTGGGTTTCCATGGACCAGTATCGCTCCAAGAATGCGAATTTAAATTGCTCATAAGATTGACAGTTTGCAGCTACTCTTTGAGTGATTTCCGCTATTGCGCCGTCCATATGCCCACAAATGAGGTCAAGTTTATTTCTAAGTAGCCAATGCTCTGGTAAACCGATTTTGTCTGTTGTGACCGCACATTACCTACTTCGCTCACCTGTGTTACCTGTTCTCTTCCAATTTGCTTCTGTTTCGTTTCGGTAATTATTGACGCAACCTCTTGTGGATATACGACTGGAATCTCATGACTTTTTTGTGATTCTGCTACTGCTACGGAAGACTGCACAACTGACTTGTTTACTTCTGGATTTCTGTCCATCACTATGTCGAATGATACTACCGATTCCGTGGCCTCACTACTGCTTTCTGTACGGTTCTCGATACACTGTTTCAGTTCTGTATGAAGCTGTTTAATGCGGCTCGTGTCACACGTTTGCTCACATTCAGCACTTCCACGATTTGTTGCGCCTTGCCAGACGTCTTACATGCTAAATTCTCAACTCTTTGATTAACATAAGACACTGCATCCCGCACTTGGTCAACATCAGAGGGCATCTTTTTCTGGTAAGCCATTAACAATAAATTGTATAAGCTCGCGCAAATATCATGCCTCTCTCCAGATTTCAGTAAGCTGTTCATTAACTTACGTTCTTACTTTTTGCTGATCTGAGCGGACATTTTCGAATCCAGCTTAGGTTTCAAATTTTAGACTAATTACGCCAGCATTTGTCTCTGTTTTTGACTATGCTAACCTTGCATTTCTTTCAGTTTTTAAGTCTGCTAACCCCACATTTGTTTCAAGTTTTAAGTCTGCTAACCCTGCATTTGTCTGCTTTACGAGTGTAGTGAGTTGCTTCAATATTGGGAACACACTATCTCACTCTTCGCTGTCGTCACCTGTCACTATTTGGTGAAAATTTTGCCGTTCGTGTCTATTACGTGGCGTCTCGCCGACTTCCATACATAGCGCAGACGCACTTACACACATACTTTCTGTTAGAAACTGTCCTGTATGATTTAGAATTAATATATTTGGTTCAACGTACTGAAGTTGCTCGTCCTCCGCTTCTACTTCTGACCCGCTAGATCGGTAATTTGTTTGTTTTTGTGAATTCTCAGACTGTGATACCAATCGCGAAACTACCACCATTCCCTCTGCACTATCACTACATTCCGTTCCGTGATTCATACTCGATACTTTTTGTTGTACATCAGTCTCTATCCTGTCAAGGTCTTCAGTTTGCCCTACCTGCGACAATCTCCATTCTTCCGCCATCTCCGATCATCTAACCAACCTGTCTTTCTCGAACTGCGCGAGTCTGAGCTCTCGTCAGCATCAATTTCTATGATCTTACACGTTTCCAAAATATCATAGAAAGTTTCTTAGACTATGTACAAATCAATAGCAACGCCGTTCACTGTTTGTAGAATTGCAAACCAACTCAACAACGCTGTGAATAACTTCATGCGCGCCAGCAAGTTCATGCACAAGCTACTTTTACATCAACATAAACATTATCTTCTTTATTAATGCTACTTCTCTACACTTTGGATCACACATTTACTGTATTCTGACCACTATACAGCCGGCCGAAGTGGCCGTGCGGTTAAAGGCGCTGCAGTCTGGAACCGCAAGACCGCTACGGTCGCAGGTTCGAATCCTGCCTCGGGCATGGGTGTTTGTGATGTCCTTAGGTTAGTTAGGTTTAACTAGTTCTAGGTTCTAGGTGACTAATGACCTCAGCAGTTGAGTCCCATAGTGCTCAGAGCCATTTGAACCATTTGGACCACTATACATACACATACATTGGGTAACCTCGTCAGAAAAACAACAAAACAAAAAAGAAAATAATTTTTTTTCAATTCAAAAATTTTAATTTCCCTTTCTAATTTGACTAATTGTCATCCAGGCAGACCAATTGCAATCCTGGCATGGTCGCCATTCTGTAAGGTTTTTAGGACAGAACAACAGCTGTGTATGCTGTAACTATTATGGGTTAATGTTGCAATCTTATCACAGAAATACATACATTTACAGCGTTTGCAATGTGACAATGTTACGACGGTTGTCAAACGAATGCATCTCGTCCTCAGAAAGTGAAATAATCCTGAACACAACAATAGTAAATTTTAATTTTAATAATCAACAGCCTCAGTTGCACCATTTACCTAGAATTTACCTAGGTTTCAGTCAGGATGAAAGGGTCCTGTAGCCACCTTTCATTGCCAACTCTCGTAGTGGTCAAGTCGGCAAAGAGGTTTCCGCTACTTGTGAGAAATCCACCTGCGTTTGGTTGGTGGCGGAAATGACATCCTGGGGTTTTCCGGTCCACGCGGAGCGTGGAAGAGGCTGGAGAAGCGGGAGGCAGTCTGCCGCCGGTACGGGAAGCGTACACAGCTGTGCTCCAGTCGAAGAAGGGTGAGTTGGACTGACCGCGTGGCGCGTTGTCACATAGAGAGGGGAGCTTTTAGCTTTTGGTCTCGAATTTCGTCTTATAAAGATTTACTTGCTGGGTTGCAGCAGGGAATGCAAGGCTTTTGTAGACTTTCACTTTGATTCCCAATGCAGTCTTGACTTTGATCCGTGAGAGGAACGCGGCACAAAGGAGTTGCATATGTTGAAGTGTCCTCGGTTCAGGGTGAATGTTTATGTGCCTACAACTGTGTGTGTATGCTTCCAATCTTTTCCGGATCTTGGTAATTTTTGTGTATTTGTGAATTTTCTTTGTCTCATGTGATTAAAATTTGGCCACGGTCCATAGAAATTGTCTCCGCGGACCGAGTGGGCACGCGAGTCTGTTATGAAACGTACAGTATTTCACAAGCAATTGTACATAGTTAGCATGCAACAGCCGTCTATAGATGCACTACATCAATGTTTTAAGGAATAAATAATTTTGCCTTCAATCTTATCTTGTGTACCGATGCTACGTCGCCGTTACCTTCGCCATTTACCTTGTAGTTTTCCTTGTTGGCCCACCTATAGTGTTTCCATGTGCACAGGTGCAGTGATTAGTGTCCCTTTTTTTTATCTGAAACAAATGCTCTGGAATAGATCGTGTTTTCATGAATCTTGCTGCAGGCCGGCCGAAGTGGCCGTGCGGTTAAAGGCGCTGCAGTCTGGAACCGCAAGACCGCTACGGTCGCAGGTTCGAATCCTGCCTCGGGCATGGATGTTTGTGATGTCCTTAGGTTAGTTAGGTTTAACTAGTTCTAAGTTCTAGGGGACTAATGACCTCAGCAGTTGAGTCCCATAGTGCTCAGAGCCATTTGAACCATTTGATTTGAATCTTGCTGCAGGCTGCACTTACGCATGGTGTTCACGACCTATTTACTTTACTCAATATTTGATTCACGGGAAGAATGCCTGGATCATATTAATAACTACATCCCATTCTTTATCAATGACTTTACAATGAATGTTCTTTTGTGAGTTTTTCTTATTAATAAATTAAGTAATTTTCCGACTCAGTGCTACCTCTTCTTTGTCGTGTGGCTAGAGTTGGTGGCGACCCTATCTATTATATTGATTTCAGTGTCAAATAGCATTTTCTTATTCAAAGTGTGCGTGGGTCTTTTAGCTATCAGGATACATTCAAAGGGCGCTTCATGCTTCTTGCACATAGCGTCCTTTTATTCACGCTACTTACAAGGATAACCCAACCTTCTTCAGAATAACAGTAACTACCGATTGTCCATAGTGGACATCATCAAGCTAAAACTAAAAATCTATAAATTATCGTCAGACTCTAAAAATGTACCTGAAACTGTCTCGGCCCCACTTCTCGCCCACGATGCGGCAACCACAAGTGGGTTATACTGAGTGAAATCTAGGTACTTTCCAGGTAAATGGTGCAACTGAGGCTGTTGATTATTAATTTAATATTTATACAGTTGCTGACAGGGCCGCGAAATGTTGAGAAGATATTTAAATAGTAAATTTTATCTAGAGGTTTCCTTACAAAATTATTCTTATGACTACATCATGACGTTGGCCCCCCTGCGGGTTCGGGGGTAAGAATAGGCCCGCGGTATTCCTGCCTGTCGAAAGAGGCGACTAAAAGGAGTCTCAAATGTTTTGGCCTTACTGTGATGGTCCCCCTTGGGGTTTGACCTCCATTTTTCAAAATTCTACAGAAGTACGAGTCTTTTGGGGAAGGACACCTTACATGGTGTACCACTGGTCCTAAGTGCACTAAGACCTTGGCACTCAGCATTGCACCGGCGTTGTCACCATACCCATTATTCCTCAAATTGGGCCTAAACGCCTGATGGGTTGTCCAAGTTACGCCCATAGTGCATCTCCATCTGCACCAGCGATCATGATGGACTTTCCATGGCACCAGAAATCCAGCACGGTAGCCAGCCCATTGTGGTGGGGTCGTCATGTACCCTCTAGGTTGTAGCCCCCTGACAACACAGGGATCGTACTGCCGATACCTGAGCTGCACCCTCCCCACGTTGGCCAAGGAGTAGATGCCCGTCTCCTCGGGGCATCAGGACTCTCGGCAATGGTCATCCTGCCAGGTGGCCCTTGCTGCGGCTGGGTGGCGCCCGTGGGGAGAGCCCCTGGTCGGAGTGGGTGGTATCGGGGCGGACGTTTCGCACATGAAACGTCAACACGTATCAGGTCGCTCTGCGGCCGAGTCTTCCAAAAGAAAAGGTACCGTTTCTAGTTCTAGTTCTAGTTCTGGTTCTCCTGCCCTTTCCCCTTGGCCACTCCATGGGAGGAGGGACAGGCCCGCCGGCTTGGGGCGAAGTACTTCCCCCGCTATTTGGTCTGTTCTCGAACAGATGGGGGGACGTTCGCCACCTCCAAGCCCATGTTCTTTGTTCAGCACATTGAGGACGTCTTCGGGGAAATCGAGGCTCTCAGCAAGATGCGATCAGGGTCCGTTCTTATCAAGACCACCTCTGCCACACAATCGGCGGCACTCCAGGCGTGCGACCGCCTAGGGGACATCCCAGTCTCCATTGTCCCACATCTGGCACTAAATAGGACGCAGGGGGTTATTTTTCATCGTGACCTCCTGCTACAATCTGATGAGCTCAGGGCCAACCTGGAGCGCCGCGGCGTGCATTTCGTCCGGCGAGTCCAGCGCGGCCCCAAAGACCGTCGCATCGACACCGGGGCCTTTATCCTCGCCTTCGAGGGGGACGTTCTCCCGGAGAAAGTAAAGGTGATGTGCTACCGGTGCGACGTGAGACCTTACATCCCGCCTCCTATGCGCTGTTTTAGGTGTTTGCGCTTTGGGCACATGTCGTCCCGGTGTGAGGCTGAGCCCCTTTGTGGCGACTGTGGACGTCCTCTTCGTGAGGAACATACTTGCACCCCACCACCTCGGTGCCCTAATTGTCCTGGCGTCCACTCGCCTAGGTCCCCAGACTGCCCCGCCTATCAGAAGGAGAAAAAGATACAAGAAATCAAAACTTTGGATCGGCTCTCTTATTCTGAGGCCAGGAAGAAGTATGACCGCATTCATCCCGTGTCACTGGCCACTTCGTTTGCCTCAGTTGTGTCCACTCCTTCCGCTGTATCCTCACCTCTATCCTGTCCCCCCTCCGCCTCCTCTGCCCATCAGGGGGCTCTGCCTCCGCCTCCCAAATCCCTCCCTTCCAACTCCTCCTCCCCCGCGGCCCCCACCCCCCATGCCCCAGGGGCCACCCTTCCTCCTCCTCCTCCCCCCACGCCACCTGAGAAGCGATCCTCTTCTCAGGCGTCCATCGGGGAAATGTTCCGGACCCCAGCTTCCGAGGTCCGGCGTTCCAAAACGGATCCCGCACGTGAGGACCTTCTTCGGGTCCAGCCCACCATCCCTGTGCCTCCTCGGCCTTCCAAGAAGGCCTCCAAGAAGAAGTCTCTATCCCCCTCTCCACCCCGGCGCGTTTCATCTGACGCTTCATCCGTGAGTCGCTGCTCCCGGCCGTCCTCAGTTTCGCCGGGACGCTCTGCTGCCAGGCGTTCCGCCGGCCTATTGTCGGCAAATGATGCGGCCCCTCCTACACAATCAGGGACAGCGGCCGCAGCTGGCGACGAGTCGATGGAACCGGATCCGCCTGCCGTCATTTGTAGCGTTGTTGCCTCGCAACCTGGCCCTCCGCGGCCATCGAGGTGACCAGCTCTTCCCCGTCTCGTTCCCCCAACTTTTTGACTAGCAATGGCGTTGTTTCATTGGAACATAAGAGGTATTCGATCTAATCGGGAGGAATTACAACTGCTCCTCCGCCTGCACTGTCCGCTCGTCCTTGGTCTCCAGGAAACCAAGTTGCGCCCGACTGACCGTATTGCCTTTTCCCACTATACCTCGGAGCGGTATGACCTCGCCCCTGTGGACGGTATCCCAGCTCATGGTGGGGTCATGTTGCTCGTTCGGGACGATGTCTATTACCATCCCATCCCATTGACCACCCCACTCCAAGCAATAGCTATCTGCATTACTCTTTCTGCTTTTACTTTTTCAGTTTGTACCGTCTACACTCCACCGTCATCTGCTGTTAGTCGGGCTGACATGATGCACCTGATCGATCAGCTTCCCCCGCCGTTCTTATTGTTTGGCGACTTCAATGCCCATCATCCCCTTTGGGGCTCTCCTGCATCCTGTCAAAGAGGCTCACTCTTGGCGGATGTCTTCAACCATCTCAATCTTGTCTGCCTCAATACCGGCGCCCCGACTTTCCTCTCGGACTCTACTCATACCTACTCCCACTTGGACCTCTCGATCTGTTCTACCACTCTTGCCCGTCGGTTCGAGTGGTATGTCCTTTCTGACACCTATTCGAGCGACCACTTCCCCTGTGTCGTTCGTCTCCTGCACCACACCCCATCCCCACGTCCTTCGCGCTGGAACATACTGAAAGCTGACTGGGGACTTTACTCCTCCCTGGCGACCTTTTCGGACCACGATTTTCCCAGTTGTGACAGTCAGGTCGAATACCTCACGGCTGTTATTATCCATGCTGCCGAACGTTCCATACCTCGTACTACTTCTTCTTCACGTCGCGTTTCCGTCCCCTGGTGGAACGAGGCTTGTAGGGACGCTATCCGTGCTCGACGACGTGCTTTACGCACCTTTCGCCGCTATCCTACGTTGGCGAATTGTATTGAATACAAACGACTCCGAGCGCAATGCCGTAGAGTCATCAAAGACAGCAAAAAAGCTTGCTGGGCCTCTTTCACGAGCTCCTTTACCAGTTTTACTCCCTCTTCCGTTGTTTGGGGTAGCATGCGCCGGCTGTCGGGCATTAAGGCCCACTCCTCAGTACCTGGCCTGACCTCAGGTAATGAGGTCCTTGTTGATCCTGTGGCTGTCTCCAACGCCTTTGGCCGCTTTTTCGCGGAGGTTTCAAGCTCCGCCCATTACCATCCTGCCTTCCTTCCCAGGAAAGAGGCAGACGAGGCTCGGCGACCTTCCTTCCACTCGCTGAATCTGGAAACTTACAATGCCCCCTTTACTATGCGGGAACTCGAACGTGCGCTTGCACTGTCCCGGTCCTCTGCTCCGGGGTCAGATGCCATTCACGTTCAGATGCTGGCACACCTTTCTCCGGCGGGCAAAAGCTTCCTTCTTCGTACCTACAATCGCGTCTGGACCGAAGGTCAGGTCCCCATGCGTTGGCGTGACGCCGTTGTTGTTCCTATACCCAAACCCGGGAAGGATAGACACCTTCCTTCTAGTTACCGCCCCATTTCTCTTACAAGCTGTGTCTGTAAGGTGATGGAGCGCATGGTTAATGCTCGGTTAGTTTGGATTCTTGAATCTCGACGACTACTTACTAATGTCCAATGCGGCTTTCGTCGCCGCCGCTCCGCTGTTGACCACCTTGTGACCTTGTCGACATTCATCATGAACAACTTTTTGCGAAGGCGCCAAACGGTAGCCGTGTTCTTCGACTTGGAGAAGGCTTATGATACCTGTTGGAGAGGAGGTATCCTCCGCACTCTGCACAAGTGGGGCCTACGCGGTCGTCTGCCCCTTTTTATTGATTCCTTTTTAACGGATCGAAAGTTTAGGGTACGTGTGGGTTCCGTATTGTCCGACGTCTTCCTCCAGGAGAACGGAGTGCCTCAGGGCTCCGTCTTGAGCGTAGCCTTTTTTGCCATCGCGATCAATCCAATTATGGATTGCATTCCACCTAATGTCTCAGGCTCTCTCTTTGTCGATGACTTCGCGATCTACTGCAGTGCCCAGAGAACATGCCTCCTGGAGCGCTGCCTCCAGCGTTGTCTAGACAGCCTCTACTCATGGAGTGTGGCAAATGGCTTCCGGTTCTCTGAAGAGAAGACGGTTTGTATCAACTTTTGGCGATATAAAGCGTTCCTTCCGCCATCCTTACATCTCGGTCCCGTTGTTCTCCCATTCGTGGACACAACTAAGTTTCTAGGGCTCACGTTGGACCGGAAACTGTGTTGGTCTCCACATGTCTCTTATTTGGCGGCCCGTTGTACACGTTCCCTTAATGTCCTCAGAGTTCTTAGCGGTTCATCTTGGGGAGCGGATCGCACTGTCCTGCTTCGCTTGTATCGGTCCATAGTCCGATCGAAGCTGGATTATGGGAGCTTCGTCTACTCGTCCGCTCGGCCATCCCTCTTATGCCGGCTCAACTCCATCCACCATCGGGGGATACGTCTTGCGACCGGAGCCTTCTACACTAGTCCTGTCGAGAGTCTTTACGCTGAAGCTGCCGAGTTACCATTGACCTACCGGCGCGACATACTGCTGTGTCGGTATGCCTGCCGGCTGTTGTCTATGCCCGAACACCCCTCTTACAAGTCCTTCTTCGCCGATTCTCTCGACCGTCAGTACGGGTTGTATGTGTCTGCCCTGCTGCCCCCCGGAGTCCGCTTCCGTCGCCTGCTTCGACAATTGGATTTTGCCCTCCGTACCACCTTCAGAGAGGGTGAGAGCCCGACACCACCTTGGCTCCAGGCTCCGGTTCGTATTTATCTCGACCTCAGCTCACTCCCGAAGGAGGGTACTCCGGCTGCAGTGTATTGCTCACGGTTTGTCGAACTTCGTGCTCGACTTGCTGGTCACACCTTTATTTACACCGATGGCTCCAAAACTGACGATGGTGTCGGCTGTGCCTTTGTCGTCGGGACCGCCACCTTCAAATACCGGCTCCTTGACCAATGTTCCAGCTTTACGGCCGAGCTTTTTGCTCTCCATCAGGCCATTCAGTATGCCCGCCGCCACCGCCATTCATCGTATGTACTCTGCACTGACTCACTCAGTGCTCTTCAGAGCCTTGGGGCTCCCTATCCGGTCCATCCCTTGATTCAACGAATACAGCAGTCCCTCCATTCTTTCGCTGATAATGGCGGTTCTGTCAGCTTTCTGTGGGTCCCCGGACATGTAGGAGTGCCTGGGAATGAGGCTGCGGATGCTGCAGCCAAGGCTGCAGTCCTCCAGCCTCGGCCAGCCTCCCATTGTGTCCCGTCATCTGACGTTTGTGGGGATGTATGTAAGAGGCTTGTGTCCTTGTGGTGGGATGCTTGGTCATCCCTCCAAGGAAACAAGCTCCAGGCAGTAAAACCGCTCCCAACTGCTTGGACAACTTCCTCCCGACCATCTCGGCGCGAGGAGGTCCTTCTGACCAGGTTGCGGATTGGGCATTGCCGGTTTAGCCACCGCTACCTGCTCTCTGGTGACCCAGCCCCGCAGTGCCCTTGTGGTCAGGCATTAACGGTGCGCCATGTTTTATTGTCGTGTCCCCGTTTTAGTCAATTTCGTGTTGTCCTGTCACTGCCATCTACCTTACCGGATGTTTTAGCTGATGACGCTCGAGCAGCTGCTCGTGTTCTGCGTTTTATAACTTTAACTGGCTTGACCAAAGACATTTAACCTTTTTACTTATTTCATCTGCATCTTTGTCAGGTTCTTTTGATGTCCCCCCATCCCCTTGAGTTTTAGCAGGATCCTTGTGCTCTAACACCAGTGACTGGGCGCTAATGGCCTCAGCAGTTGAGCGCCCTTAAACCTTACCAAAAAAAAGAAAGGCATTAACATGTTTTATTGTCGTGTCCCCGCTTTAGTCAATCTTGTGCTGTCCTGTCCCTGCCATCTACCTTACCGGATATTTTAGCTGATGACACTCGAGCAGCTGCTCGTGTTCTGCGTTTTATAACTTTGACTGGCTTGTCCGACGACATATAACTTTTTTACATATTTTATCTGCATCTTTGTCAAGCCTTTCTGGTGTCCCCCCTTCCCTTGAGTTTTACTAGATTCCGTGTGCTGTAATACCTGTGACTGGGCGCTAATGACCTCAGTAGTCGAGCACCCTTAAACCCCACAAAAAAAAAAAAATCATGACGTTGGCCAGTACTACGATAAATCACCCGTTTCTGGTTCAAAGTTTGGTATCACTTAGGATGAAAATCAGGTCTGTGGAATATGGTTAGTTTTGCGACAAGTTGAACAAAAGATTACCCAAGGTCGCTCGAGTTTACAGTGGGTGCAAGCTGGTGAACCAATAAGTTTACGCCTGTGCTTGCAGTATTTACCTTAGCTGCGATGAGCTGTTGTCTGCATGACTGCTCTCGTTCTCTGAAATTCCTATAAAAACTAATTAAGCTTTTCCTGATTTTTTCAGCAGAAACTCTCCCTATGTTTCTCGTTATGTGAGACAACATGTACTCATCCCTAGTCTTAGAATATGGCGATATGCACGCACATGGCTGGAGCAGTGTGCATACTAAAATCCCCTCTCAGTTTTCGCAAGAACAATTAATTAACTGGCTGTTTCATTTCTGTACAGGTGGAGCTCGATGACGCTACAGCTGATATCTAGCTGAATGTCAGCCACAGTGAACGCAGTGTTCACACACATTTCTCCTCTGTGTTGCACAGAGCATTATGCGCCGCCTTCTGCACTTGACAATGGTTAAGAGAAGAGTCCCCAACAATTTCGCTCTCGTCTTTCTTGTAATCGAACTGTCTCCCCACCTGGGTTCTTTCATTCTCCACTTCACAGCTTTTTTCGACCAATAGGAGCATTCCTCTTATATTGTGGAAACTCTCTCTGGCAATCGCGTGGGCCATACCATTAAACTACGTCGAAATCTTGACACTTTACTCCTTCCTAGTTCGTTTCCGCCAGTTGGAAGTTTTGTGCCTATTCCAGACACCTAAAAGTTACATGTGTACATCACATATGTACCACTCCCTGTTCACGTGATCAACTGCGTCACTGGTTTTGTTCGTATCCATTTGGAATTCTGAAATGCATTTTTCTAAAGCTTCATTCGGTCCTACTTCCGGTGGCCCATTACTTGCTCTCACCTATCCTGTCACTGACTCCCGCTGCAGGACGCCCCTTACGAGGTTTTCATGGTGCCTTCTGGAGTGGGGCCTCTGCTTCTGCCCACGGCTGCTTCCACACAAAATGTTTCCTCTCGCAGCTTGTTTCACCTTCTGCTTATTGACATGCATTATATAGGAGCGGTGTATTAATACCGCCGATTGAGTGTCATCCCTTTTGCATTACGTACTTATAGGCAAGTCTGCTCATTACTGCCGAAGTAAGTTAGTCATATTCATCTTCCCGTTACGAAGTATAAAACTCTTATGTAAGGTGTGAAATTGACCTTCATTTATTCGGCCACCTTACAAGCCTAATGTTGCTTTGATTGTATTCGCATGTAAGTTCTGGTGAAGGACATGCAACTGATGCTCGGAATTTTCAAACAGTCTTATGTCAGACCACCAATACTGACGCCCCTCAAAGCATGTACCTTCTCTCTTAGATATCCTGTGTCCCGTCCATTTTTCCCCTTCGATTTCTCCCCTGTTAAAATCTCCCTACACTTCAGTGCATTTTTCCCCACACTTCTCTAACCAAAAGGGTACATGCAGATGCTAAAAAGCTTTCCCAGCAAGCATCCATTCCCTTAGAAGACTGCATATCGTCATCTCACATTAGCGTTCCACCTCCTGCTGAAGAAACCAATTGTCCTCTCGTCCAGCGCACTGCAAGCGTCTTAAAAGGTGTTTGAGTCCCTCTCACTCTTCAAAAGAGCACAGAAACAATTTAGTGGAAGATGGCTTGGATGTCCCAGAAGAGGGGGGGTTATTTTTCGATACGTTGGGGCCTGCCTGCCTCTCTCAAGAGAGGCCAGGGTTTGAGGATGAGTGCGGCCAGGTTCCCATCCACAGGTCCATTACAAACTCCAGTATCCCGCGTTCATCAAGTTCATGGCCACTGACAAATGCAGCCATGCTTCATCAGAAAAAAGAGTATTTCAGGTCACAGACTACAATAACCAGTTGGAGTACTACAGTCGATCAATAGTGACTTTGTGGGTCACTCGATGCCCTAACATTTCCTTGTAAGGTTTGTCTGGGCTTGTTTACAGTTGTGTGGTCCGCCTAGGCAGCTGAGTTATGGCGCGTCTAACTGTCATGCGAGGGAAGCGGATTCAAATGGTTCAAATGGCTCTGAGCACTATGGGACTTAACATCTATGGTCATCAGTCCCCTAGAACTTAGAACTACTTAAACCTAACTAACCTAAGGACAGCACACAACACCCAGCCGTCACGAAGCGGATTCAAACTGTGGTGCAGCTAGGGATTTTTCCAGCGTGGAAGGACTAGAACATGGTCCACTAAGCCAGTTTGAATGAGAAGATCTGGTAAACTGCAGTGGACAGGAGAGCTGAACCTCATGCCGCTCCTCGCTTCATCCGAATGACGTCATATAGTAGACATTAGCATGGCGCCCGTCCAGTCATCTGGACCTGATAGCACTTTTTAAAATTTTCTTGCACCTCTATGAGCAGATGATACTGACATACATATCTGAAGCGCTAAATGGCGTAACGACTTTCTAGGACTTCTTGCCAAGGTCGTCCCTAACGCGTCTAAAATTGGCACCCACTCTGCCAACGGGCATACGGCAACTGGAGCTACCTCCCCTCGCAATGCCGAATTCAGCGCAACGTTTGTGAAGCCCTGTGTTTAATTTTTCAATCTGTAAGTACCAATCTAGCCTTAAAAATGTAAATGTCGTGTGACTAGGGGCCTCCCGTCGGGTACAAGTCTTTCGATTTGACGCCACTTCGGTGACTTGCGGTTCGATGGGGATGAAATGATGACGATTAGGGCAACACAACATCCAGTCCCTGAGCGGAGAAAATCTCCGACCCAGCCGGGAATCAAAGCCGGGCCTTTAGGATTGACATTCTCTCGCGCTGACCACTCAGCTACCGGGGGCGGAGAAGCTAGGCTTGTCAGTAGAATATGTATGGACCTCGTAACGCGTCAGAGAATTTCTTTCCGCCCGGACAATGGACTGTACCTCGCAGTTACCGCATTAGAAACTGGAAGCCTGCTAAACTTTGGTTTGTCGTCTTGACGTCAGATAGTGATCGAGAGTTTATATTTTCTGTCAATCTGAGTGCAGCTATAACATTTTCATACTCTTATATTTTATTTTGTCTACGGAATTACTGTGTCCTAAAACTTAGATATTTCTGTTTCAGTTTCTCATATATTCGTGCCGTAATGTTTTGACAAAGCTATTCTTGATGTCATTTGCTTTTTACGCCCTTTATTTCGGAACTCTATCTTAATTTCTATATTCACCGACGGAAAACAGTACTTTGTTAAACACCAAGTAGAAGAAAGCATTCCACTCAGCTTCCTGCACAGTATGTACTCTTCGTGATCGTAAGCTGTATGAAATTTATGGATTTTCTATTTCAAAAGCTGCAGTAGAATTTAACTTTTATTTTATATTAATGATTGTTTTGCTAACTGATTTACATCATCTTTATTGCCTTCTCAATGATTTTCAGTAAGAGCTGATGGATGCTCCTGCTGTGCTGCCCATCGGTATAAGAATTTTTGTTTCGTGATTTTATCATACTAAATGTATTTTATACACTCCTGGAAATTGAAATAAGAACACCGTGAATTCATTGTCCCAGGAAGGGGAAACTTTATTGACACATTCCTGGGGTCAGATACATCACATGATCACACTGACAGAACCACAGGCACATAGTCACAGGCAACAGAGCATGCACAATGTCGGCACTAGTACAGTGTATATCCACCTTTCGCAGCAATGCAGGCTGCTATTCTCCCATGGAGACGATCGTAGAGATGCTGGATGTAGTCCTGTGGAACGGCTTGCCATGCCATTTCCACCTGGCGCCTCAGTTGGACCAGCGTTCGTGCTGGACGTGCAGACCGCGTGAGACGACGCTTCATCCAGTCCCAAACATGCTCAATGGGGTACAGATCCGGAGATCTTGCTGGCCAGGTTAGTTGACTTACACCTTCTAGAGCACGTTGGGTGGCACGGGATACATGCGGACGTGCATTGTCCTGTTGGAACAGCAAGTTCCCTTGCCGGTCTAGGAATGGTAGAACGATGGGTTCGATGACGGTTTGGATGTACCGTGCACTATTCAGTGTCCCCTCGACGATCACCAGTGGTGTACGGCCAGTGTAGGAGATCGCTCCCCACACCATGATGCCGGGTGTTGGCCCTGTGTGCCTCGGTCGTATGCAGTCCTGATTGTGGCGCTCGCCTGCACGGCGCCAAACACGCATACGACCATCATTGGCACCAAGGCAGAAGCGACTCTCATCGCTGAAGACGACACGTCTCCATTCGTCCCTCCATTCACGCCTGTCGCGACACCACTGGAGGCGGGCTGCACGATGTTGGGGCGTGAGCGGAAGACGGCCTAACGGTGTGCGGGACCGTAGCCCAGCTTCATGGAGGAGGTTGCGAATGGTCCTCGCCGATACCCCAGGAGCAACAGTGTCCCTAATTTGCTGGGAAGTGGCGGTGCGGTCCCCTACGGCACTGCGTAGGATCATACGGTCTTGGCGTGCATCCGTGCGTCGCTGCGGTCCGGTCCCAGGTCGACGGGCACGTGCACCAACCGCCGACCACTGGCGACAACATCGATGTACTGTGGAGACCTCACGCCCCACGTGTTGAGCAATTCGGCGGTACGTCCACCCGGCCTCCCGCATGCCCACTATACGCCCTCGCTCAAAGTCCGTCAACTGCACATACGGTTCACGTCCACGCTGTCGCGGCATGCTACCAGTGTTCAAGACTGCGATGGAGCTCCGTATGCCACGGCAAACTGGCTGACACTGACGGCGGCGGTGCACAAATGCTGCGCAGCTAGCGCCATTCGACGGCCAACACCGCGGTTCCTGGTGTGTCCGCTGTGCCGTGCGTGTGATCATTGCTTGTACAGCCCTCTCGCAGTGTCCGGAGCAAGTATGGTGGGTCTGACACACCGGTGTCAATGTGTTCTTTTTTTCATTTCCAGGAGTGTATATTGTTGCCAAAATATACAGACGTTCGAAATATTAATTTTAGATCTGAAGGTAGGCATCTGGTACGCTTGAGACCACGTTCTGAAAATAAACTGATGGAAAAAAATCGCAACACCAAGAAGGAGTGGTGCGACATAAACGAAAGTTGTTAGGCGTGTTTCTTTATCTGAAAGATGACTTCTGTTCCAATTTCTCTCCAGTCGCATAAGATTGTCTCTAGTAGTGGCACACGGAGGGTGCAAATCAGGTTTGCTTTAAATACACGCTATAACGGTCGTGAGTTGATATTAGTCAAGAATACCCTAAAGGCGACAAAGACGCCATCAGCAATACCTCACTGAGTTTGAACGGGGTCGTTTAACAGGGTTAAGAGAAGATGTATATTCCTTCTGCAGACCTTCTGAAAGACTTGGCAGAAACTTAGCCACTGTCAACAATTATTGCCAGCGGTGGTTACGAGAACGTACGGTCGCAAGAAGAGCGTGATCTTCACGGCCACGTAACACTGCCAAGAGAGAAGATAATCGTGGTCAGGTGCAGCTGCAGCAGTGGCACGACTAACTGTAACAAATCGGTTATTTTGAAGACAGCTCCGAGTCAAACACCCGGTAGCGTGCATTCCACCAACCCCAAACCACCGTCATTTTCGACTTCAGTGGTGTCAAGCGTGAGCTCATGGTCCTCTGTTGTGTTAGCAACTGAAACTAGTTCTACTTCGGTGCCAGTAATGACCGTGTGTCGGTTAGAAGGGAGCCAGTTGAGGGCTTGCAACCAACCAGTGTGCGCGCTAGGCACCCTGGAGCTGTGGTCTGGGGTGCGATTTGTGCACTCTCGTGGTTATCCACGCACTCTGACTGCAAAACTGTACGTCAGTCTGGTGATTAGACCTATATCGCTGCTGTAACCCAGCTCGCTCTACAGTGTCAACATGTCACATTGGCATGCTCGATCACCAGCTCCGTTCCAGTCAAGCACATAAGGAACATGATCGGACAACAACTCCAGCGTCATCCACAAACAACATTAACCATCTCTGTATTGACCGACCATGTGCAAGTCTTGGAACTCCATCCCACAGACTGACATCCGGCACCAGTACGTTTGCGTGCTTATATTCAACATTCTGACGTTTACACCGTTTATTAACATAGCAGGAATTGCTTATCTCGTGCTTTCATTAACCTATAACCTTCCAATGTTAATCACTTAAATATATTGCTTAGAAAAAAATATTCGCAAGATTTCGTTACTCTAAATTAATTTTTTGGAGTTGCAGTTTATTTCTGTCAGTTTATAAATGTGATAGTGTCAGGTGTGACGTCATAAGCGAGTGACTGCGTGTGAGATTGCTCTCCAAGTTTTTATATATTTTTAGGTTTCAGATACATATTTTAACGGTTTTTGTGATAATATTTACTATATAAGTGACGTATTAGTGGTTTCTTCATTCACCTGTGCCTTTCTTGTGTTGTGACCTGATATTTGTGTTTCGTATCGAGCAACGTAACCTCTTACCTCTGTTTACATTCCGCGCTGACCAGTTGCAGCTGTAGCGCCGCATCGAAAGCTAAGTACTAATTAATTGTTTGTGTATAGTGGTTTATTTAGGAGCTTTAGTAGCCTTCAACCGGTGTTCTTGGTGTTTTCTGGTGAAATAATTTCAGAAGAACCTTTTGGGAACTGTTTACAGCTTCGTTACTGTGTCATTAGACGTTTGATTCTCTTTCTGTATTAGTCTTTTGTTATATTCACATTTGTTGTTTATTAATACTGTTAATAATAGTAGTTACTTCCCTTGTAGAGTAAGTTTGTGATTATTGTAGTCAGGTTTTTAACATCTTCTTATTGTAGTAGCGGAACTTAGAAAAAGTAAAATTTTACCATGAGTGAGAAGTGTGGGCTTTGCCGTAGGTTCGTGAGTAGTGGATTGCAGTGTGAGACTTGTTCGAAGTATTTTCACTGGGGGGAATGCAGTGGGGAAGCCATTGGGCATTCTGGTGAGATCCTCTCCTGGATTCAAATGGCTCTGAGCACTATGGGACTTAACTTCTGAGGCCATCAGTCCCCTAGAACTTAGAACTACTGAAACCTAATTAACCTAAGGACATCACACACATCCATGCCCGAGGCAGGATTCGAACCTGCGACCGTAGCGGTCACGCGGTTCCAGACTGTTGCGCCTAGAACCGCTCGTCCACCCTCTCCTGGAACTGCAGGTTATGTAGCAAGAGTAAGTTGATAGAGGAGCAGGAGCGTAAGATCTGTGTCCTTCAGGTGCAGTTGAAAAACGCACAGGAGGAGCTAGATAGGACGAAGAGGGAGAAGGGGGTTGGGGAATGGGAGCTGGCTGTTGGCAAGAGATCTGCTAGGAGAAGAAGATTTTCAGATAGTTTTACTAGTGGTATTTACAATAGATATGACCAACTGTTAGAGTCTAGTGGAGAGGAATCTCTAGTAGCTGTAGATGTAGGAAGTATGCAGCAGACCTCAGTAGTTAAGGTGGCTAGAACAGTTGCAAAGTCGAACAGGAAGAAGAAGGTTCTGCTATTAGGTAGTTCTCATGGCAGAAGTGTAGGCCATCAGTTGCAAGAAGTGCTGGGGAGTGAATACCAGGTCACCAGCATTGTGAAGCCTAATGCAGGATTGGCTCAGGTGACTGTTAACATAGGGGGGTTATGTAGGGATTTTACTAAAAAGGATCAGGTAGTGATTGTGGGTGAAGCTGGTAATAGTATTGATAGGGATGGGGAGTATAACATAGATGGTGACCTGGAAAAGATAGCCGCTCAGACTGGCAACACGAATGTGCATTTCGCAGAACTGTTTCAGCGTCACGATCGGCCTCATCTTAATACAGCCGTCAGGCGTAATAACATGAGACTTGGGGGTGCGCTGATGCCAGAAAGCATGGGTCACATTTCAGTGGTGTCGGTGGAGTCTATCAGCAGGACGGGTTTCACTAGACATGGCCTGCACCTCAACAGGTATGGGAAGGGGAGGTTGGCAAAGCTTGTAGGTGACAGCATAGGTGGGGTTGGTGGGATCACTCATGGGAAAACTCCTGCAGTAGTGGGTGTTAGAGCTGCACCTTTTTTGGATTGAAGTCAGCTGATAGGTATTCCTGCTTAAGGGAAGTCTCTCTAACAAAGGAACCACTTTTGACAAAGCTTAGGTATCCGAGTAATGAGGGAATTAGTACATTTCATCAAAATATACAAGGTATTAGAGATAAAGTTAGTGAACTGCTTATAGATGTTGACTCTAAAATTATTGGTAAATCTGAACACTTCTTAAATAAGAAGATAATTCAGAGGCTTCCTTTACCAGGATACAGATTGGTTGGCAGCTTTTCGAGGAGCTCTTTGCGGTGTGAGGGAGTAGCCATGTATGTGAAAAACGGTATCCCATTTGAGTCAATGGATGTTTCAAAGTACTGCACTGAAAAGGTGTTTGAATGTTGTGCCGGTGTGGTTAAATTTAACGGAGCTAAACTTCTAACTGTTGTTATTTATAGATCCCCAGACTCCGATTTCACAACATTTTTGCTAAAGCTAGAGGAGGTTCTTGGTTCACTTTATAGGAAATACAAAAAGTTAGTTATATGTGGTGATGTCAATATTAATAGTATAAGTGACTGTGCAAGGAAGAGGATGCTGGTGGACCTCTTTAATTCATATAATCTTATGCAAACCGTATTCTTTCCAACGAGAGTGCAGGGGAACAGTAGAACAACCATAGACAACATTTTTGTTCATTCCTCATTACTAGAAGGGCATTCTGTTAGCAAAACGGTGAATGGCCTTTCAGATCATGATGCACAAATTTTAACTCTAAAAGATTTTTGTGCTGCAACACGTGTTAAATATAGTCATCAGCTGTTTAGGAAAGCTGATCCAGTTGCTGTAGAGACCTTTGTAAACCTTATCAAGGAACAAGAGTGGCAAGATGTTTATAGCGCTGATACAGTAGACGATAAATATAATGCTTTTCTCAAGACTTTTCTCATGCTCTTTGAAAGTTGCTTTCCGTTAGAACGTTTAAAACAGGGTACTAGCACAAACAGGCAGCCTGGGTGGCTGACTAGAGGGATAAGAATATCTTGTAGAACAAAGTGGCAGTTATATCAAAACGTTAGAAACAGGCAACATCTAAATGCAGCAGCTCATTACAAACAGTATTCTAAGGTGCTGAAAAATGTTATTAGGAAGGTAAAAAGTATGTGGTATGCAGATAGAATAGCTAAGTCTCAGGATAAAATTAAAACCACATGGTCAGTCGTAAAGGAAGTGGCTGATCTGCAGAGACAGGTCGAGGGTATAGAATCAGTGCGTTGTGGGAATGTCCGTGTTACTGATAAGTCGCGTATATGTACAGTATTTAATAATCACTTTCTGAATATAGCAGGTGAACTAAATAGAAACCTAGTCCCAACAGGGAATCATGTAGCGCTCTTAGAAAAAAGTGTTCCGAGACTGTTACCTGAAATGCTCCTCCATGATACTGACAAGAGGGAGATTGAGTTAGTAATTAAATCACTAAAGACCAAGAACTCTCATGGATATGACGGGGTATCTATCTAGCAGAATACTGAAGTACTGTTCTATGTATGTTAGCCCAGTACTTAGCCATATCTGTAACTTTTCCTTTAGGAGTGGTCGGTTTCCAGACCGATTAAAGTACTCGGTAGTGAAGCCACTTTATAAAAAGGGAGACATTGATAATGTTGACAATTTTAGACTTATTTCTATGCCATCGGTGTTTGCTAAAGTTATCGAGAAGGTTGTATATACAAGGTTACTGAAGCATTTAAATTCACATAATTTGCTGTCAAATGTCCAGTTTGGTTTTAGAAATGGTTTAACAACTGAAAATCCTATATTCTCTTTTCTCTGTGAGGTTTTGGACGGATTAAATAAAAGGTTGCGAACGCTAGGTGTTTTCTTTGATTTAACGAAGGCTTTTGACTGTGTTGACCACAAAATATTACTGCGTAAGTTGGACCATTATGGAGTAAGGGGAGTAGCTTACAATTGGTTCGCTCTTACTTTAAGAACAGAAAGCAGAAGGTAATTCTCCGCAATATTGAGAGTAGTAGTGATGTTCAGTCCCGATGGGCACTGTTAAGTGGGGCGTTCCCCAAGGGTCGGTGCTGGGGCCACTGTTGTTTCTTATTTATATAAATGATATGCCTTCTAGTATTACAGGTGATTCAAAAATATTTCTGTTGGCTAATGACACCAGCTTGATAGTGAAGGATCTTGTGTGTAATATTGAAACAGTAACAAATAATGTAGTTCATGAAATAAGTTCGTGGCTTGTGGAAAATATTTTGATGCTAAATCACAGTAAGACTCAGTTTTTACAGTTTCTAAGTCACAATTCAACAAGAACCGATATTTTGATCAGACAGAATGGGCATATTATAAGCGAGACGGAACAGTTCAAGTTCCTAGGCTGTTGGGGAAAGCCCATGTACAGGATCTTGTTCAGAAACGAACTGCTGCTTTATTTACCATAAGAACAGTATCTGAAATAAGTGACACTTCAGCACGAAAAGTAGTCTACTTCGCATATTTTCATACGCTTATGTCGTATGGTATTATTTTTTGGGGTAATTCTTCTGATTCAAAAAGGATATTTTTGGCTCAAAAAGGGGATGTTCGAGCTATATGTGGTGTAAGTTCGAGAACCTCTTGTCGACCCTTATTCTATAGTCTGGGAATTCTGACATTGCCCTCACAGTATTTATTTTCTTTAATGTCGTTTGTTGTTAGCAACATTAGCCTATTCCCAAGAGTTAGCAGCTTACACTCAGTTAATACTAGGCAGAAATCAAATATGCATGTGGAATGCACTTCCTTGACTCTTGTGCAGAAAGGAGTGCAGTATTCTGCTGCATCCATTTTCAATAAGCTATCACAAGAACTCAAAAATCTTAGCAGTAGCCCAAACTCTTTTTAAATCTCAACTGAAGAGTTCCCTCATGGCTCACTCTTTCTATTCTGTCGAGGAGCTCCTGGAAGAGCTAAAAAATTAAGCAAATTCTAGTGTTACATTGTTGATTTTCTTTATTTAAACTTACGACTTGTCACCTGAATATGTTTTTTTATATATTTCATTTTATCTGTTTCTAATATCGTGTTATAATTTCATGTATTGACTCGTTCCATGACCATGGAGACTTCTCCTTAATTTGGTCCCACGGAACAATAAATAAATAAATAAAACAGAAATTATTTTGGAAAATACAGCAAACGCCCTCATCTTCACTGTAAATGTGCAGAACTTCATAGAAAATTATGTTTGTAGATGGTACCAGATTTTGCTTTGGTATTAAGTTTTGGTGATTGTTAGTTGTCCACCGGGGGGGGGGGGGGGGGGGGGGGGGGGAATAGTAAATAGTAAGTGACAAACAGGAGAAACGTCGGGATTTATGGGATGAATGTGAGTACATGATCCAGCCAAGTGCGTTGCCTTTTCTGTAATACCAGATAGATACCCACTGTGTGTATTTATTCTCCCGTGTTCACTAACGCGTTCACCAAGAAGTTCGTTATTTCCCGTGTTCGGCACATTTACCAGATCTGTTCCCATCGATCAGTTGCCATGTCTAATCAACGCCTACTGACTATGTGCGACAACAGGTAGCAACAGCGTTTAACATCTCATAAGATTACCACCGACTCCTCTTCATTCATCTCTCAACAATATTTCTGGACTTCTGCATATCAGCAGTCAGCAGATGTATCTCTGTTAACCATTCAATTGACACTGATTCTCTCAAACAACAAATGCAGTCCATTATACGAACACTTGGAAAGGAATAAGGAAGGCACATTAGAGTGGGAGAGAGCAACTTACAGGAGCACGGAAGACCGAAATATGATCCCCCGTCCACTCGAATGCGAATGTCTTGCCACTGCGCAACCGTCTCGGTCGAGCGCTAGGAGTCCTTGTAAGTTTTAAGTGGCATTGTTGCTCTCTAACACTTATTGGCTACGCACAATTGGCAGTGCCTATTTTTGCTGTGCAGAAATTTATCATCAGATGGCAGATGAGTTGCACAAGAACTGCGAGCTGGCGGACGGCATATGATTGCTTTTTCTTTTCCTTTTTCTCCTTTTTTTTAAAGTCGCGAATGCTGGAATATTTTCACACGGGCTTTGTCAGTTTACTTTAGTGAAACATATTTAGATATGTTCAGACTGATTAAATAAAAACGAAGTAATACTTTAGGCACTGGAAGGACTTAATTTATTACGAACAATTCCTGTTTTTCAGTAAAATGGATAAATGTGAATTTATAAAAATAGTTAATTACATTCAGAAAGCTCCATCTGCTCAAAAATAAGCCTATAAAAATTTTAGTTTTAATCTAATGGAATGTGGTTAAGCATTTTTGCAGCCGATTTTCGCTTCCACATTTGCAGACGACATATCTTTGTCGAAACACTGAGTGACTGTTAGGGCCCCACACACCGGATATTAAGCTTCCGTTGGCATCTGCCTCTCTCTCTCTCTCTCTCTCTCTCTCTCTCTCTCTCTCTCTCTCTCTCTCTCTCCCCCTCTCTCTCCCTGTCTCCCGTAACTATTCTCTTCCGAACGGAGTATCTCTGCTGTCGGAGATTTGAATACACTGCTATTGACGCATCAGAAGGTCAGAATGGGAATGTAAATGTCCTTAGAAAGGGCTTGCAGATTTGTGAAAAAGTTCTTGACGTGTAGGAATATCGCTTATTAGTACTGTACAATGAATAAAAGTTAATACGAAATAACTTCTTTTTAATGATGAACATGTTCTTGATTGATATTTTTCTCACAAAGACGTCTCTCGTTACAAAAATTCAAGTACTAAAGTACTGGTGAGACAAAGTGCTAAACAAACGTTTTGCAGCGGGGCGGGGTCGGTCTTCTGCATTCTCTCTGTCACTTATCGGAAGTCCACCTACCTCGATATGCTTGTTTCCGACGTCCCTTCACTCTGTAGTAGCAGATAAGTGCTAGGCAGTGTAAAGCAGCGTTGATGAAACCACTACCTTATACCTGCCACACAGAGGCCGCGTAACTCTAGTTGGAAGTCAGTTCCTGAAAGTTCATATTTAAAAAATCTTGCGTTCGGAGGATGCAGTCTACTTGCAGAAAACATTTCAAATTAGATTGAATCTACTTTTTAATCATATGGAAACACATGAAATGGCTATCAAGTCCGTATTTACTATGGTAATACTCTATCAGTCAAAGTTCACTGTCTGTACATCATAGTTTCACTCGAAAAGCAGCCAGAATTTTTGCAAGTGCGACCCGACTAATTTTCACGTTCTAACAGTCGCAGACCCACAACTATTCGCCAGTTAAACATTCGGTTGTTTCAGTGGTCTCATTAGTAAGAAGAGCCCGCCAAAGTGTTCCGTACAGAGCACGAAACATACCAGAAAGTTCATGCGCTCATTACTCTCAAACTGTTTAATTTAGAAACACCTAACTTTCATTAAAATGTTCGTAATGCCAGTCGCTTCAGTCACGAGGTATTCGAACCGCAATTAACTCACCATTTCTTCATTTTTCAGAGTATTCTTACTGAGCTATCTAACATGCTGTTATCCGTAGGCCGGTTGGCCTTAAGCGACTCTCTCGAGCTGCTCTACTCACTGCCCACTCCACGATATTCGCACGTAACAGTTTAATTCTGATTGGCTGTTGATCCAGACGATCAATCAGAATGTTCCTTCCAGATCATTCTCGCGGCAAAACTTGCCTTACCCAATCAATAATGTGATAGTAATTAACCCTATATTGTTTAATCAAAATAAACGAAGTATGAATTATTCTTCAAATTGAAAAATAAACTTAATCCGCTCCTAACTTTCATTCTGTCTGCTTCCATGCAGAAGCAAGCTCACACGAACATACGTCATCTGAATTATGATTGCACTATAACTTCCCCACCACGGTCTATTTGTACTCGGTTTTATGAAAAATGACATATTAATTTTTAAGTATGTCCCACGTACACTCTCTCAATCATTCTCGCGCACTCACACAACAGAATATAATTAAATAATGATTTTAACCGATTTTTGTATTACGTAATGCACAGTGACTAACGTGTTAGAAAAGAAAATTCTAATTAATTAATTTTTATGCACTGGTAACTTGTTAATGGCTTCAAATGATAATGCTTATCAATCTGTATTTGTTCTTAATATAGTTTTAAAAAACGAGCATTGGTTTTCGGGCTTTTAGGCACTATAATAAATAAAAATCTGAAATTTTGACAGCATCATTCCATTAATAACAACAGGCTGTGTACCAAATTTGAACAAAATCGGCTAATAACTAATATGGATTATTTAAATACGTAGAGGTTGTGAATCTTCGTATTATATGACTGTTACGCTATGCAGTTCTCAGGGCAGGCCGCGTCAGCTGTCGTAAAGCGACAAAGAAGACATAGCCATCCTGCAGCCACCGTACCAAACGGCTGAGTGCCTTACTGCGACGAATGTCATCTCGTAATAACTTGCTACGTTGCAGTTTGTATGCTTTACGCACCGTTTACCTGAAGAGTTATAGAATAATAATACACTCCTGGAAATGGAAAAAAGAACACATTGACACCGGTGTGTCAGACCCACCATACTTGCTCCGGACACTGCGAGAGGGCTGTACAAGCAATGATCACACGCATGGCACAGCGGACACACCAGGAACCGCGGTGTTGGCCGTCGAATGGCGCTAGCTGCGCAGCATTTGTGCACCGCCGCCGTCAGTGTCAGCCAGTTTGCCGTGGCATACGGAGCTCCATCGCAGTCTTTAACACTGATAGCATGCCTGCGACAGCGTGGACGTGAACCGTATGTGCAGTTGACGGACTTTGAGCGAGGGTGTATAGTGGGCATGCGGGAGGCCGGGTGGACGTACCGCCGAATTGCTCAACACGTGGGGCGTGAGGTCTCCACAGTACATCGATGTTGTCGCCAGTGGTCGGCGGAAGGTGCACGTGCCCGTCGACCTGGGACCGGACCGCAGCGACGCACGGATGCACGCCAAGACCGTAGGATCCTATGCAGTGCCGTAGGGGACCGCACCGCCACTTCCCAGCAAATTAGGGACACTGTTGCTCCTGGGGTATCGGCGAGGACCATTCGCAACCGTCTCCATGAAGCTGGGCTACGGTCCCGCACACTGTTAGGCCGTCTTCCGCTCACGCCCCAACATCGTGCAGCCCGCCTCCAGTAGTGTCACGACAGGCGTGAATGGAGGGACGAATGGAGACGTGTCGTCTTCAGCGATGAGAGTCGCTTCTGCCTTGGTGCCAATGATGGTCGTATGCGTGTTTGGCGCCGTGCAGGTGAGCGCCACAATCAGGACTGCATACGACCGAGGCACACAGGGCCAACACCCGGCATCATGGTGTGGGGAGCGATCTCCTACACTGGCCGTACACCACTGGTGATCGTCGAGGGGACACTGAATAGTGCACGGTACATCCAAACCGTCATCGAACCCATCGTTCTACCATTCCTAGACCGGCAAGGGAACTTGCTGTTCCAACAGGACAATGCACGTCCGCATGTATCCCGTGTAACCCAACGTGCTCTAGAAGGTGTAAGTCAACTACCCTGGCCAGCAAGATCTCCGGATCTGTCCCCCACTGAGCATGTTTGGGACTGGATGAAGCGTCGTCTCACGCGGTCTGCACGTCCAGCACGAACGCTGGTCCAACTGAGGCGCCAGGTGGAAATGGCATGGCAAGCCGTTCCACAGGACTACATCCAGCATCTCTACGATCGTCTCCATGGGAGAATAGCAGCCTGCATTGCTGCGAAAGGTGGATATACACTGTACTAGTGCCGACATTGTGCATGCTCTGTTGCCTGTGTCTATGTGCCTGTGGTTCTGTCAGTGTGATCATGTGATGTATCTGACCCCAGGAATGTGTCAATAAAGTTTCCCCTTCCTGGGACAATGAATTCACGGTGTTCTTATTTCAATTTCCAGGAGTGTATTTCGGTTTACAAATTTCCACATGAAAAGACTGCCGTTGACAACCGAGACCATTAGAAAGGAATGTAACTTCTGCGACCGAGACTGTGATAGAATTATTTACAGTATTACTCAAGCCTACATTTCTGATTGATGTGTGTTCGGCTACATAGTCAAGTCCGAAATACTTAATCAACTCTGCTAAATTTCTAATTTATCCAGTTTACGGTTCCATTGCGGCTGAAGAATATATAACACCCTTGTTCAGTGTTAGTTACGTGCCACATTACTCTTGCTCTTCTCTCCACCTCTGTTTCTCGATAATTGTTCTCCAGTCGACCGATCATAATTATCTTATTTATTCAGTTCGGTGATTTAGTCCAATAATAATTTACGGCTTTCTCGAGAAGCGCATTATGATACGGACAATTATTTATATATTGGTGCAACTTTTCTCTCTCCATAAAATAAAAGCAGCACTTCAGTTCAGAAAAATCCCGTGTGTCACAACATATTATGAATTATGATGATTACCTGGCATTGTCAGTTGTACTGGAGGCGACCTCACATTCTAAACACGATTGTTCTTCTTACTGTAGAAGTTTATTCACCCAGACTGCATTAAAAGACACAATGATAACTAGTTTCAGCGAAATTAGATTGCCATCTCCATATAATTTTTTCCTATACTAATTATCTGAAGATGACGATTAATTTCGCTGAAACTAGTAATCATTGAGTATTTTTATGCGATCTGGGGGAATAAGCTTCTGTAATAAGAACAACAACCATGTTTATATTATGAATTGCATCGCCATGTTCAGATGTGCTGTAAAACGACGTGAATGATCATACTGAACATAATCTCAAGGAAATGTTTTCCCGCTGTATTGTAACACACTTCTCAACAGATCTGTATCTCATTACCGCTTGGGACTAACTATGTCTGGTTCAAAAGTTAAGCCCAGTGCGCTGATGCGAACAACAACGATAATTCAAAATGCATTGCAGGCAGGCATAGATTATTTTCGCTGCTGGATACAGTTTAAACATCTTTTGCTGAATGATTATCGCTACTTCACGCCTCGATATGCAGCCGAACGAAACAACAAGCTTCAGAAAAGTGCTAAAATATTAAGTAACTGTAGCATTTGTGGATTAGGTAGCCTCAGAAACAGAGAACGTGGAAAACAAAAAATTTTAATGGGTCCTACATATTTTGGAAACTTGATATGAATACAGTATTATTTTTTTCCCTACGTGTGGCTTGTAAAGTATAGTGGTCTGTTGAAGAGCGCTTGTATGTAAGACATAAGACTGTGTGTTCATTTTCTGCATTAGACACACACGATTATTCATAATTCATATAATTTACGATTCCTACTAAGTCATTTTACACTCGTCTGATCTTTGTTTAAGCCCTTAAGGACCCCTTAAAATTACTTCTAGATGAGTAAGATTCTTTTCATACAAACGTCGTAAAAGTTGTAGAGACTACCGAAACCATTCCACGCTAAAGTTAGGTTGGTTCGTGATGAATGACAACAAGAAGTTTATTTATCCGACCATGTCGAGATTAGGGTACTTTACATTATGTAATGAACTCGAGGACATGGCTCTTTAGATCATTAAAAAATAACAACATCCATAGAAGCCCAGCTCCGATCCAACCAAGAAATTCTTTTACTAATTTTATTTACTGGTCTCTGTTTCCCCATGAGTTCGATAACGCACTGTAACATGTTAATACTAGAACTGTAGTTCTTTAAGCGAATTATGTTCGTGAAAGACAATATAATCACTACTTTTCGGTTTGTAAGTGGTGGAGAGCTGGTGATGTACAGTTTCTGATCACCACTCGACATTGTGACACTACTCATGGTGAACCGTCCATGTTGCGAGGATGTCAAGTTCGGCAGTCTCCTCGGAAGAGTTTAGAGGAGTGTGCTATGTGTCCCATCGGATAACATCAGCGCTTTTCGTTTCCAAATGAATCCAGACTGCGATCCTAACCATTTAGGACAGATTGAGAACGCCGCTGTTTTCAGCTCAAGAATCTCAAGGCGATGCTGAACTCCTGTGGCAGACGCTACAAGGGAGGTTTTGGGCGCCACGGAGAGGTGTGCTGAAAAAAATTCCGAGAACATGCGTTTCAAGAAGACTTGTTACCAAATACAGCTCGAGAAATGACCACTACGAGAAAATCGGAGAAAGTAGAGCTAATCTGCAGGCTTACCAACAGTATCGGTCATATGTGGCACGGTTATACAGAGCAACAACAAGGGATAAGAATATACACTGAAGAAACTGGTATAGGCATGCGTTTTAAATACAGAGATATGTAACCAGGCAGAATACGGCGCTGCGGTCGGCAACGCCTATATCAGACAATAAGTGTCTGTCGCAGTTGTTACATCGGTTACTGCTGCTACAATGGCAGGTTATCAAAATTTAAGTGCGATTGACTGTCGTAAGGTGAGCGCATGAGCGATGTGACACAGCACCTTCGAGGTAGCAATGAAGTGGGGATTTTCCCGTACGACCATTTCACGACTGTACCATGAATATCAGGAATCCCGTAGAACATCAAATCTTCGACATTGCTGCGGCCGGAAAAAGGTCATGAAAGAACGGTACCAACAACGACTGAAGAGAATCGTGCAACATGGCAGAAGTGCAACACTTTCGCAAATTGCTGGGCGATCAACAAGTGTCAGGGTGCGAAACATTCAACGAAACATCTTCGATATGGGCCTGGCCTGGGCCCGCCAACACCGACATTGGACTGTTGATGACTGGAAACATGTTGCCTGGTCGGAGGAGTCTCGGTTTAAATTGTATCGAGCGGATGGACGTGTACCGGTAAGAAGACAATCTCATGAATCCATGGGACTGTTGAAGCTGTTGGAGGCTCTGTAATGATGTGGGGCGTCAGCAGTTGGAGTAATATGGGACCCATGATACGTCTAGACACCACTGTGACAGGTGACACGGGCGTAAGCATCATGTCTGATCACCTAAATCCATTCATGTCCATTTTGCATTCCGACGGACTTGGGAAATTGCAGCAGGACAATGTGACACCTCACACGTCCAGAATTGCTACGCTGTGGCTCCAGGAACACTCGTCTGAGTTTAAACACTTCCGCTGGTCACAAACTCCCCAGAAATGAACATTATTGAGCATATTCGGGATGCCTTGCAACCATCGGTTCAGAAGAGAACTCCAACCCCACGACTTTTACCGATTTTTGGACAGCCCTGCTGGATTCATGGTGTCAGATCCCTCCAGCACGACTTGCGGCATTGGTAGAGTCCATGCCACGTCGTGTTGCAGCACTTCTGCGTGCTCGGGGGGAGGGAGGGGGGAAGGGGGGCTACAAGATATTAGACAGATGTACCAGTTTCTTTGGCGCTACAGTGTAATATGTCTGTTTCGCAGTTTCATTTGTACATGACAAATTACGATCGAATGGTCTCAGAGGGCAAGCATCCATTATCGACCTTTTTACAATACAGCATTAGTGTCTGAGGGTGTGGCGCAGTGGCTCAGTGGTAAAATGACGAAAGAAGGCATTAAAATTCCGCAAGTAAAAATGTTTGACAATGCTCCCAGAATATCTTGTTTAGCAGCAAAGGCACGCATCGTTAATGTGTAAGTTGAAACCAGTCTGCTATAAACGCCTTTTATGATACCGATTCACAGGCGCTTCATTAACCATTTGCATGTATCAAAATGGCTCAAATGGCTCTGAGCACTATGGGACTTCGTGGTGTCACAGCCAGACACCACAATTGCTAGGTGGTAGCCTTTAAATCGGCCGCGGTCCGTTAGTATACGTCGGACCCGCGTGTCGCCACAATCAGTGATTGCAGACCGAGCGCCGCCACACGGCAGGTCTAGAGAGACTTCCTAGCACTCGCCCAGTTGTACAACCGACTTTGCTAGCGATGGTTCACTGACAAATTACGCTCTCATTTGCCGAGACGATAGTTAGCCTAGCCTTCAGCTACGTCATTTGCTACGACCTAGCAAGGCGCCATTACCAGTTACTATTGATGCTGTAAAACATGTACCGTCAAGAGCGATGTTCACCATTTATGGATTAAAGTTAAGTATTCCACCAGCTACGTCAATTTTTTCTATGTCTAATTTTCTTGTCCTGTTCCAGACCTCACGCCAGCCTGCGTGAGCTAAAACGCGTGACTTTAGGCTTCCTCTTGTAGTACCGGGTTGGCTCTCTTGCCAACCCACAACAGACTTAACTTCTGAGGTCATCAGTCCCCTAGAACTTAGAACTACTTAAACCTAACTAACCTAAGGACACGACACGCATCCATGTCCGAGGCAGGATTCGAACCTGTGACTGTAGCGGTCGCGTGGTTCCAGACTGTAGCGCGTAGAACCGCTCGGCCACCCCGGCCGGCTGCATGTATCAGAGAACGTATAGTCTCTTTTCCGTTTTCTAGGATAGCATCTTTGGTTGCGAAGTGCAAAGGCGTTTCTCAAGCAAGTTAATTAAATTCTGAGATTATTCAGCTATCAGTATTGGTTCACGTTGAGAATCGGTCAGCAAGGTCCCAAATGGCTTTTGGATAAAGAGGATATTTTTCGCTTTTGTCTACTTGTGAACACGCTCTACTTTCCTGTCTGGACGTGCTGAACTGTCTAGATTAGACGCTTAGTCTTTTGGTGTCGAAATTGGCACATTGAAGCGACATCGTCCAGGATTATGGTGAGAAGGTTGCATTCTTGCGAGATCTTTGCTTCATTATACGTTACCTGGTCTTTCATATACATTCATGCAAGATACTTCGCATTTGTATTCCATGTGAGCAATGTTGGTTTCTTTGTTCTGTTTCACAGCTTGGTTGAAACATGTGGGAACCAATATTTATTTCGTGTTCATTCATCCGGGTCTGTAAGTTGTTTATTACATTGCTTTTCCACTCTTAAATAATATTATGTGGGTTGATATGATTGCAGTATTATTTTTCAGCCTATGTGTGGGATGTAAGGTACCGTGGTTTGTTGAAGGGCGCTTGTCCATAGGACATGAGACTATGTGGTCATTTTCTGCATTAGACACACACGCTTGATCAATATTCATATAATTTACGATTCTTCCGAACTCATCTTATACTCTTCTGATGTTTGTTGGAACACCGTTCACGACAGAATTACTTCCAGTTTCATCACATTTCAAGACGGAAGAGAATTATCTGTCTTCAGCATAGGGAGTACTTTATTTTTATTTTTTTTTAATTTTCAGATGACAAGGAAAGTGTGTTTCACAGTGGAACTCTAAGGCACGTGTTTGCGGCGACGATGACGTCGGTATTTAGGTTCTGTGAGAACTCATTTTAATTTATTAGGCGTTGTAGGATACTGTGTGCAAGTTGATATGCATTGTACGAATTTATCCTGCAAAAAGAGAATCATTAACACAGGTAGTGGGTAGCTACATGGGATTTATTGCAAAGGTTATGTTTACAAGTTATTTTGGTTTAGATTATGTTAAATTTCCCTGTCCTTTTTCCGTTGCGGTATGAGAATGATTCTAGTCACTTCAGTTTATCGTAGTGACCAGCTTTCAGCGTAAAATCAGAACGGAGAAACTCGGTAACATTTTAATAAAACAGAAATAATCGGCTTACTAGAAGCATTATAGCAGGAGATTTTTAACTATAACGAAATTAGAATTATATATTAATACCTTCGGCTGCTGACGGGTGTTGATATACACTCCTGGAAATTGAAATAAGAACATCGTGAATTCATTGTCCCAGGAAGGGGAAACTTTATTGACACATTCCTGGGGTCAGATACATCACATGATCACACTGACAGAACCACAGGCACATAGACACAGGCAACAGAGCATGCACAATGTCGGCACTAGTACAGTGTATATCCACCTTTCGCAGCAATGCAGGCTGCTATTCTCCCATGGAGACGATCGTAGAGATGCTGGATGTAGTCCTGTGGAACGGCTTGCCATGCCATTTCCACCTGGCGCCTCAGTTGGACCAGCGTTCGTGCTGGACGTGCAGACCGCGTGAGACGACGCTTCATCCAGTCCCAAACATGCTCAATGGGGGACAGATCCGGAGATCTTGCTGGCCAGGGTAGTTGACTTACACCTTCTAGAGCACGTTGGGTGGCACGGGATACATGCGGACGTGCATTGTCCTGTTGGAACAGCAAGTTCCCTTGCCGGTCTAGGAATGGTAGAACGATGGGTTCGATGACGGTTTGGATGTACCGTGCACTATTCAGTGTCCCCTCGACGATCACCAGTGGTGTACGGCCAGTGTAGGAGATCGCTCCCCACACCATGATGCCGGGTGTTGGCCCTGTGGGCCTCGGTCGTATGCAGTCCTGATTGTGGCGCTCACCTGCACGGCGCCAAACACGCATACGACCATCATTGGCACCAAGGCAGAAGCGACTCTCATCGCTGAAGACGACACGTCTCCATTCGTCCCTCCATTCACGCCTGTCGCGACACCACTGGAGGCGGGCTGCACGATGTTGGGGCGTGAGCGGAAGACGGCCTAACGGTGTGCGAGACTGTAGCCCAGCTTCATGGAGACGGTTGCGAATGGTCCTCGCCGATACCCCAGGAGCAACAGTGTCCCTAATTTGCTGGGAAGTGGCGGTGCGGTCCCCTACGGCACTGCGTAGGATCCTACGGTCTTGGCGTGCATCCGTGCGTCGCTGCGGTCCGGTCCCAGGTGGACGGGCACGTGCACCTTCCGCCACCCACTGGCGACAACATCGATGTACTGTGGAGACCTCACGCCCCACGTGTTGAGCAATTCGGCGGTACGTCCACCCGGCCTCCCGCATGCCCACTATACGCCCTCGCTCAAAGTCCGTCAACTGCACATACGGTTCACGTCCACGCTGTCGCGGCATACTACCAGTGTTAAAGACTGCGATGGAGCTCCGTATGCCACGGCAAACCGGCTGACACTGACGGCGGCGGTGCACAAATGCTGCGCAGCTAGCGCCATTCGACGGCCAACACCGCGGTTCCTGGTGTGTCCGCTGTACCGTGCGTGTGATCATTGCTTGTACAGCCCTCTCGCAGTGTCCGGAGCAAGTATGGTGGGTCTGACACACCGGTGTCAATGTGTTCTTTTTTCCATTTCCAGGAGTGTATATCAATGGGGACAGGTGAAAGTGTGTGCCCCGACCGGAGCTCGAACCCGTGATCTCGTGCTTATATGGGAGACGCTCTATCCATCTGAGCCACCGAGTGCACAGTGGATAGGACGACTGCAGGGACTATCTCGCGCACGCGTCATGCGAGACCCACATTCTCACCTTATATGTCCACACACTACATATAGGTATATTTTTAACTATGTTCTTTCGTCGAACGACCAGACGCTCAACTGTAACCGTACCGAATAACTTGGCTGCCTCAGTAACAGTCATGTGTAGAGCATTCCTAACAAACCAATCAGTAAGAAAATTCGATCCCATTTACGTATTCCACAAAAAACTCTGTGAACTGATTAATAGACATCTAACTACTATGTTTCTCGCATCGCAGTACTGACATAGCTCTAAGCTTGTTGACAAATGATGGTGGCTGTAGCCGAAACGTCGTAATAAATAAAGAAAATTTAATAAGCGATCTAGACGTTTTTGTTCAGAGAAAAAAAAATGTGGCACAACTTGATTAAAAGAAGAGATCGAGTGATTGAACATATCCTGACGCATCAAGACATTGACTCTTTGGTAACTGAAGGAAGTGTGAGGAGGAGGGGTAAAAGTAGTTATACAGGGGGAGAGCACACAGGTGTAAATGGATATTGGTTGCAGTAGTTACAAAGAGATAAAAAGGCTCTCACTGGATAGACTAGCACGTAGACCTGCATCAAACCGGTCTTCGAACTGAAGACCACAACACCAACATATATTTTTGCTGTCTATTGATCCTCAGTTGACTGTGGTATTATTATATGCTCCATACCTATAATTTTGGGAATTTCTTTGTCAATATATAGTTGGGTCTGGAAAATGCAAACTTATTTCTGCTCAAACAAAGGGGGGAATTTTAAACAGCTAATAAACTTATAGGAACTTGGTTAAAGTCCTTTCTTCTTAAAATGATTCTTGTTTGTATCTCCCTTCCACGATGAGCCTCAACTAATTGTTTCTGTGAAGTTGTGACGAGTGACTTTAGAGGAGTGATTGAAAGTTAGTTATTTCTGAATCGTTAGAGATAGGTTTAAGAATTTAAAAAATTATATTTTGTTTGACTGATTAACTTTCTTTTAACATGTTTCACAGTAATGAAGAACTATTTTAAGGACCATGATTTCACCTCTTACTGTCAGTTTATTATCAGTAACCATAACTTCAATTTCCACCTTAAGGACGACGTCAACTGGACGATTCCATGCCTACGCATATACACAGGGTGTTTAAGAAACATTCCATCAAATGTCTGGGGGTGATAGATGGCGTCATTACAAACAAAACGTCAGTTGACGCTTTCCTGTGACTCTAGGTGTCTTATTATTTGTCATGTCGCTGGGAGCCCGCAGGGCGTGAGCAGTCTGCGGCGTGCCTATGCAGCGCTTTTTGCCTACAATTCAGTCATCTGCTTCGAGTGCAGGATAAAGTAAAAATAAGTTCCTGATTGGCTTCTAAAGTTTCTTTCTTCCCTTAGAGATACTCATTCTTAACGTTTTCTTCTTGAAACTCGCCCCATCAATTTATTTGGTTAGGTATTAAGCAGATGCAACAAAACTTGTCATTATATCCTGCTAGTTAGGTGAAATCTCGTCTTCGCCGGGCAGGCAAATTCAATAAAAAGACGGCTAGTGTCCCCCAGATGCGTCAGCTAACATTTAGTCTCCAACAAAAGTTGGTCCCCTTGAAGTGATCTATCACCAGTAGAAGATTGATATCAAGACTTTGAATAGCTTGCATAAAAATTTAAACATCTTCTGAAATATATAAAGATTTCATGTCATAGTGACCTAATGCCTATATATGACTGTGGAATCAAATGTTAATGTACGCCAGCTGATGTTTACATTAGCTTGGGCATAGGCGCCAAATATCGTGGTGGCTGAAATTGAACGAACAGCCAGAGGCGAAACATTTGTACTTCAAAAAAATTATGTTGGCATGTTTCTGAAGTCTACGGTTTACACGGCAAGTGCTACAAGTCCAAAGTGTCGGAAATGAAACTGCTCTAGATGCAAACTAGTTGGGAAAAACTGGTAAAGACATGAGGGAACTGGAGCAAAGCAATGTGTAGCTTATTGGCAGAGGGCGCGAAACAACAGGGAGGCATGACGGCGCTACCCGGCCCTTGGCGTTTGCTGTAATTTGTCACCAGATTGGCAATTAGTCTTCTATCTCTCCAATCCGGTTACCTCGCTGAAAGTTCTGACATCCAATTATTTCCACCGATGCCGCCCGCTTTTGTCACGTGTCTGTCCCGCTCGCGTAACAGAAGCCTTGAACATCGCTGCTTCTATATTTATCTGCGTTAAACAGAATAAACTGTTTGTCGAGGCTCCTTAATACTATTGTTCACAATGTTGTTCTGTCCACATTTATCTGTGCTAAACAAAATAAACTACCTGTGTACATTCCTGAATACTATTCCTCACTCTGTTGTCGGTACGTGTCCTTCTTTATTAACTCTTTGCAGCGTAGGTTTTACATTTGTTCGCTGTGTTACGTGAAGCGTTCCTGTTTGCAACTCAGTAAATACAAAAATTAAGTTACATCATACCACTGACGGATGAGTAATGACTCAAATAGTAGTAGGAGTAATTTATTTACAACTGTTTGTGCACTGAACTAAATCATATTGTTAATACGTGCAGCCATTCTTCCACAGCAGATAGTTCAATGATGTTTTCCTTGAACATAAAAATTTCTATTAGTCCTCTTTTGTTATATAAGTTTTAGTTTTTGTCAAACATATCTCACCTAATCGTCAAAGATGTCTTGTGTGCTCTACAACAAAAATAATTACGACAGCTACACTTAATCGATTGATATAGACATGTCGCGTTTAAAGGCAGCATTTTTGTGTAACTCAATATTAACATTGGTATGTAGTGCTACATAGTAGCATTTTTACTCTAACTTCATTTTCACATTATACTAAGTTAAGCTAAACATCTATTTCAAATTCTACATTTATGAATACAAACAAATCAAAATTATACATATAAACTAAAACAATGGCAGTAATAATTGTGTTTTAAACCACTGACGGTGTCTAAAGCAATTAGGGGAAATACGTTTGCTTAAAATAAAATAAACTGGGATGGACAGTGGGATGATGGACAGGACTCCTTAGCCATAATGAAGGCAACCTGTCTAGGTGTGACAAACCCGAATAATAAGCCTTTCGAACTAACAAACTAGGTAGTATCTCGGACAGTGGCTCGTCACTTTCCCACGAAGAATAATCTTCAACTGAGCATGGAGGGAAATTTCGCTGAATGGACTACCCCAGGTGGTAACCAATCCAGCGTCACCCAAGGTGACGTTAGCGGACCTTCGGATTCTGAGGAGTCCACACCATCATGCTTTGAGGATGAGTCGAATCATCCTGAAATCACCGGACGTAAACTCAGACCAAGACGGCAAAGCTTCTTCTCAACATTTAATGCTAATTCACCGCTCAAAGTGTGTAAACTGAAACATCTAACCGATTCAATAACACAAACAAAACATAATACTGACAGCAGTACAGGAAACCAGACTTACAGATGATCGTGCCTTCGAGTCCCAAGCATACAGAATCCTCAAAGGAAAATTGGGTCGGCGGGCAATGCAGAACGTACCCCACTTAGGTACAGGATTTATAATCAGTCAGAAGATACTGGATTCAGTGACTGACTTCACCTCCCCAAGCAGTCGTGTATCCCTCCTCTCCCTCAAATGTCCTAACAAGAGCTACAGTGTAGTCAACGTACATGCCCCAACCAACCAGGACAACAAACGCAATCCAGACAGAACTAAAAAATTCTGGGAATACTTAGAAGATATTCTCCCTAAAGTTCCAGAGACACACACCGTATACGTCCCATGGCTGTACCTGTGGCATCGAGCCTTTTAGTATAATAACTTGAACAAGTTCCTGGTCCTAATATATGACGCTCAAAACGGTTTTTTCACACGAGCTACTCCGTTTTCACAGTTTTAAAAGAAAATAATGGGCAGTTTGGACCGAGAATTCAAGAATCTTTCTTTGAAGCCCCAACTGTTACGTGTGACCAAGCTATACAGAGTTTTTTCTCACAGTGCGGGTGAAAACTCTATATTATTGTAGATTCTTGGGGTGATCAGTGTGAACAGACCGTTTTGGGCATCCTGCCCTAGGACAAGCAACTTGCTCATCTGGTGACCCCAAAAGGCTCAATGGGACAGGTACATCCATTGGCAATGTACGACAATTCTGTGTAAGAAGTACTTTGTGCGAATATTTGCAGATATAGTTATGTTGAATGATTATGATGTCAGTTATTTGACAAACAATATAATCTAGCCGCAGACAGTAGTACGTAATCAATTCTCTTCCCAAGGTTTTCCACTGTACTGAAATATGCCTGACACAAATCAAATTATTTAGAGGGTCACCCGCTAAAATTTGAGAGCCCTGCTGCGATTTGTTTTTGTGGCGTTGTGCGTCGTGTGCATTATGTGAAAAAGTTACGCTTTAATCATTTTTTAAAGATTATTATTACTGTAAGGATTTTGAGTCATAAGAAAGAGTTGCTTATTATTATCAATTAACAGAGTACTCATATGTGAAATGGCTAACTAAAAAACGAAAAGAAAATATGAATGTAAACGTAGACTAACAATTTAAAACATAAGAGAAAAGTAAGTTAAAAAAATAATTACACTAATAATGAACGCTTAGTTATTTCGAGATAGGTATGATGAAAATAGTCTGAAAAACGTTGTGTACAGCTTTTTCATGGTATTTAAGAAAACAGATTTGTTACACATGGATGTATGTTCTCGCGTCCGTCGGCCGTCGTAATTTAATATATATATTATTATTGTTATTATTATTTTTTGATTGTTGCCGACTTACGTGGTGGGCCTTAATAAAAATGATATTTAAGTTGAACAATGTAATAAACTTTTCATATTAATTTCCTCGGCTAGTCAGTTCACTTTAAAGCAAAAGATCTTTAGTTATTAATTACAATTGCGGCCCACACACGCGCGAGAGTATTTTTCTTACCTCCGTTAACCATTGTATTGTAGTCAGAGTCCTGGCTCTGGGTCTCGGCTATGGTACTGAAAATAAGAATCTTAAAGCTAAGTATTTCTGCAATTTCGTGCGGCTGTGGAGAAAAATTAATATTATGCTAATAGCGGGCGAGTTTTCCGCTTCCGCTAATTTTTCATAAGTTAATATAGCCACGTAATGGCGTCGTTGGCTGCATCGGCCGCTGCGATTGTTGAACTGTAAGTTACTTGAATGCAGGTTAATTCAAGGAAAGCGGACATGAAATCGGGATCACCTCTTACAAATTAAAAGTGCACAATAATATTAAATCAGTATATTATATGCTTAACTCATACAAATATGCTTACATTTGCCAGCACTCGCAAGATGATGTACGTGCACAATAAAGACAAGAGAAGAAGTGAAGTTGACTACAAAATTAACAAAAGAACGTATCTTGTCGTCTCTTTAGATCATTCTGTCATAAATTATTTCTTTGCAATCTAAACCTACACAGAGAAATGATTATTTTACGGCTACATGATAAAAATTTAGCACTGGGGACGCTATATTGCCCCCCGAAAAGTTTGTCATAAAAAATGTTCGTGTTTTTTGACATAAATATTTCCTCTTTCATGTCCACAGTGTCCACACGCAGATTTTTCTTTCACAGTTTACATATGTCACATCGTATGTTGTAATTACTGAGGTGTGTTGCACACAAGGTGTAATACAGATGAAGTTATCTACATAACAATATAATATACAATTGGTTACGTATGCAGTCATGTACAAAAGGACATAGAATACAACTAGTTTTATATTGGCTGCTTCTTCTTAGGGTTGCAACTTTTGCAGTGTTCAAAGGTATACAGTCACGAGTTAGTCCATAAACTTGAAGTCCCAGGGGTGTCAACTGTTCGCTCCCCATTTGGCGCGGCCGTAGGGAAACCTGGGGAAAACCTCGGCGGAGCGACAGACTAACTGCTTTGGTCACTTTCACTTAATTGTTTCTCGAATGTCATTGGAGTACAGGATGTGCATACAAATATTTTTGTTGCACTATGCAAAAAATGAGGTCATTATAACAATTGATTGCGGTGTCGTTGATGATCTACGCCGCGACGTTTGGCTCGCGACGGCGTCGGTTGGTGTGTTCGGTGCTCGGCGTTCGCGGCGGCTGCGGAGAGGTCAACGCCCGCTCGACGCCAGCGTGCGTCTCGCCGTCGCGGAACGTCAGAATCAGCTGATCGGCTGCGCGGTTGGCGATGCGCTTCTGTCTCTCCCGAGCGTGGCGGAGTGGGATGATATTCGCCCCCCGCTCTTGTTGGCAGGAGTTAGCTCTGCTACGCATCACCGACGTAGTGCATGAAACATACACACAACCAACGTAATATTTGTTTCCCGCTGCAGATGGTTACGCTAGTGGGAAAGGAGCATTTATTAGTGCAGGAGTTGTTGTTAAGTTTTTGCCAGTTTCCGAGTGTCAAGCTAGCACTGTCTTGCAGAATACATGACATGGATCTTCTCCCGTGAATGAAGTTTTGATGCGCCACTGTTTCCATTACACGTCAGTTTTTGTCTTGATAAAATTATTTATGTTTTCGCCGCACTCGCAGGCACTGGTGAGTGTCCCAGTACGAAGTTAGCACAAACATCCGCCGTTTCTGCGGTCGCTGTTTTGCAACAGTCCACGCATCGCATTCCAATCTCGCATTATTGTGCTCACTGAAACCACAGTCTGTCCCAAAAATATTGACTGTGGTTTCACTTAACGTTAACAGTTCCCACTTATAAGCAAATACACAGTTTTTCGTGCGTAATATTGGCGTTTGGCGTCCTTACCGCTGTTGAACGTTCAATACTAGCACTTCACTGTCCATATCACAGTTTCACCTTCACAGTTTTTCATACTGCTTAAAGTAACTGTTTCGATTAGTTCACAAACACTAATGTATTTCATTCAGTCTGAACTGGATTTTGGCTAGTGCTGGATTTTACCAGTCTCTCGCACTAATTATCTCTTTTCATTTTCCACTTAGAGTTGTACTTGCCTTCAGATTTTTTTTTTTTTTTTGACTATACAATTGTATTTCCGTCTCATCTGAGGTAAGTCCCCATGTCATGTCTGCCTACTCAGTGCGTACTTGCCCCCCAGAGCCAGGCTCGACTTTACAAAACTTTGCCTCTCGCTTTATCGTACACATTTTATAATCTAGGCCTAGCGTGCAAGTTCCTAGATTAATGTTAGAAAAAAATGGTTCAAATGGCTCTGAGCACTATGGGACTTAACATCTATGACAGGACATCACACAACACCCAGCCATCACGAGGCAGAGAAAATCCCTGACCCCGCCGGGAATCGAACCCGGGAACCCAGGCGTGGGAAGCGAGAACGCTACCGCACGACCACGAGATGCGGGCTTAATGTTAGATTTGTGACTTTTGTTTACACTACAAATTCGTGCAAATCTCTGCCTTAGCAGATGGCAATATATTTTAACAGTGCTTAGCGGTAGTCGCGTTTACTGATTTGCTTTGTACCTTGTCCACAACACATGAGGTACCTTGCGTGATGTACACCCTGCACTCATGTTGTTTAGTAAATTATGATTCAGCATATTTCAAGATCGATATAGACATAAATACATGGAACAACATATACACTATAATATTGAATTTCATAAGTTGCGTTACTACTACAGTTCAAAAATATTCATGACACACTAATGAAAAATTCTTTCATCATTAAATGCTGTTGAATTGTTTTTTAATATTTTTCAAAGCATTGTTACACATGAAATTTGAAAAATATTCTTAAATCTACGTTCATTTTTTTTTCAAAATGCAATTGTTTAAAAATACTATTATTCTTTAACATCTACAAAATTGAATCGCACTAATCTTGTGCGCCTCATTGTCTTTAAATGTTACACTGAAATCTTAACATTTACACACAGAAAAAAAAATACACTATAAACTTAACCTACTACACACAAATGTAAACGTTGCTCTACTGAGCGAACTTCTTTAAGTCTTTGCAAGTATTTTTTCTTATTTCCTTGGTAACTGCCTCCTTATTTGACCACGGAATGGTGTAGTTTGCGTGACAGAAAGTATCGTGAGGTACCACTTCGATTTTATAGGTGTAGCCCTCGATAACACCGGGTTTTTCCGAAAACACATTCTCATAATCTGTAAGTAGCTGAGTCAATTCGTTTTGTCGTGCTTCAGTCAAATGTTCTGACTCCCTAACTTTCATGGCTATCAGTTTCCTTTTTTCCTCTTTATCTTCAGTAATGAATTCTTTATAATATGCTTGTCTTGTACTTAAGTCAGAATATAAATTCATTACCTGTATTCCTTCGAATATCGACTGAAAGTTCCGGCAATATTTACCGTGCACTTCCCGTGTCCTCAACAATGGCAAAATTACACGTCTATCCTCATTCATAAGGCTTACTTCCCCGCACAAGAGGTCGATTTTTGCGTCCCTCTGGCGTAAAAATTCCATCCCCAGGATGAAAGCAACACCTAATCCCTTAACTACTAGGAACGAGCTTTTATTGCTTCATTTCCTACCGTAAACTCGACTTGCACCTGGTGCTTTATGATATGAGATTGTGCACCTATTGCACCTGTTACACGACAATTCTTCACTGGCAATACTGGTATTCTATTATTTTGACTCAAGTACTTGTAAAAATTTGCACTCATGACATTGGTTGACGCACCGGTATCGACTGTTTTCTGTATTGGTGCTCCGTACATATCTGCTTGCAATATAGCCTGCACAACACTTTTGTTGGTTCGGTTACACTTCTGCGGTATGTCTACAAGTTCCTTTTCTATTTTTGTTCCTTCATTGTATCTCAGCATACAAAGTTTATGGCTGTCATCCGTGAATGTGCCCTCACTACACCATCCTGCAGCCAACAACGGAGAGCGTATTGTGGCTGTCTTTAGTTTAACGGATGAGCATTAGTGGGTTGACAGTTGTCTGTCACTTCCACTAACCTCACATTGTGGTTCTGGTTGTTGTTGCTGCTACCGTTGAGTTGGCCGCCCTGCCTCCCCGATGGTGTATTTTGATATTGCGTATGGCTCTGGTTTTGTGGTGGTCGGTTGTAACTCCCTGACATGTTCTGTGACGGACCTGGGTTGGCGTTCCATTGTGGCGCTGTGTTTTGTTGCCACTGTGGTGTCGGTTCGTTACAACCACGCCACTGGTTTCGGTTGTTCCGCCATTGCGGATTGCCGTTACCATTATATCCATTACTCATGTGTCCATCATGATGTCTCTTTCGATTTTGACGATTATAACCGTTGCCGTTATAACCATTGCCATTTTTTGTGCCTCGGTTCTGATGCCGGTGCTCTTGCCTATTCCCGTTGTTACTACCGTTACTGTGGCTGCTATTGTAATCGGCTTTTTGTTGATTACAGCCTGCATGGTTCCACTTGTTTTCGGTTTTCATATCTTCGATCAATAAGTCAACAGAATCCACTATTTCCATGAATTGTTCTATATCGTATTCGGGCACATTGATGAAATATCTTTTAATTTCACTGGGCAACTTCATTTTTATTAATCTGATTATGTCACGATCGGACATTGGCTCGTCCCAGTACCTGGTTTTGTTTATATACTTTTCGAAATATTTGCGCAACGTTCCCATCTTAGGATTGTACATTTCTGGACTGTACAACTCCTTTCGTAGTCTTTCTTGGACGCTATCGGACCAGAATTTTTGCAAGAAGGCACCTTCAAACTGTTGCATCGTTAGACATTTTTCGGACACGTCGGTGGCCCACAGTGCCGCGTCACCTTGAATAAAGGAGACCACGAACTGTATTCTTTGTCTTTCCGTCCATGCCCTGGGAAACACATTCCTGAAGCTCTTAATAAATACAACAGGGTGGACATTTCGTTTTTCGCTATTGAAAGGTTGGAATGTCCTGTGTTTTATTACATTGTCCTCTTTTTTGCACGTCTGATTGCTACATTCTGGGACATTCATCACTTCGTGATGTGCGCTGCACGGTATCGCATGTTGTTCGTGCTCATAATTCGCATTAGGTTGCGGTTGCGCACTCGCACCCTGCCTACCGTCAGCGTTATTACAGTAATCAGTACGCGGAGTCGGGTTCATGATCTGTCCGCCACTGTTTACATTCCTTTCCAACGCAGTCTCCGCGCGACCTCCTGTTGCCAATTTGGCAACTCCGCAGTCACACGGGATTTGATCTGTGTTAATTCGGCGTGCAGTGCGGCAGCGCTAGCGTCAATATTTACACTCGCGGCCGCAGTCGCTTGTTCTACAGCTGTTTTTACGTCGCTTTCAATCTTTGCAGATATCTCGCGATCCTTTACATCTAGCCATTCATTTAATTCTTTTTCTACTTTTTGAGCTTGCACTTCCAAATATGCGTCAATACTTTTCCGTGCATCTATCTCCACATTATCTACGCGGTTGGCTAAAGTCTGTACATTATCTTCAAGCCTAGCCTGCGATATCTGTAATTTTTGCATTTCGCCGGCTAAGCTTTGCACAAGATCGGGTATTTCTTTGCACGCGTCCCGCATCTCGGCTAGGTCGCTTTGGATACTGTCGAGTTTTGCTTCACTGCGCTGCTCTTGCTCAATGAGCTTTTGCGTTAATTTTTTCTCCTGCTCATGCAGCATCTGAGCCAGTTTTTCGTCTCTTTGTTTCTCTCTCTGTTCTGACATTCTTTCCTTTTCCCTTTCTTTCTGTTCTCTTTGTTGCTCTTGCTCATAGAGCATCTGAGCCAGTTTCTGATCTCTTTCCCTATCTCTTTCTTCTAACCTGCGCAGAAATTCTGCAAATGGGTCTGCAATCGGTGAGCGTACTGGTGCCCCGCTTGATCTAGCACTCGATTGGCCCCCCTGCCCAGGCAGTGGAGTTGTTACTCTATTCCCATTCTGCTGTGGAGCGTCATTCACCGTCCACAATTCCTCGCCCCCCGCTCCGGAAATTATGTTATCCGAGGCGGTGGCTTGGGATTCGTTTACGTATTGCAAATGATCCTCACTTTCCATATTAACAGAATTTTGTTCTTCTGGTACGGATGCTTTAGGTTGTCCTATCTTACCCATACTAAATTCACTTTAAGCCACTGACGAATCTTTAACACTGATACACACACGAATAATTATCCCCTCCAAAAATAAACACATAAATACACAAAACACCGAAGGTATCTCATGTGCACATGGGTTCGATATTCCGCACAGAGCTACACAGGATGCTTGCACAATAGGCCTTACCTTACTTATTTTTCTTTCTCGCAATCTTTTTTCTTTTCTACACTTCTTCCTCTCCAGATCTCCTCAGGGTGTGGTTTTGTTGTTGTACATGTAAAAGAATTCATATAAGCATTAATATTTTACAACAATTAGACACATACATAACTACATTCAATACAATAGAATCATATTAATCGGCCCCAAAGTTGCGGCGCCAATCTCGCGTCCCTCGGCCGTCGTAATTTAATATATATATTATTATTGTTATTAGTATTTTTCTGATTGTTGCCGACTTACGTGGTGGGCCTTAATAAAAATGATATTTAAGTTGAACAATGTAATAAACTTTTCATATTAATTTCCTCGGCTAGTCAGTTCACTTTAAAGCAAAAGATCTTTAGTTATTAATTACAATTGCGGCCCACACACGCGCGAGAGTATTTTTCTTACCTCCGTTAACCATTGTATTGTAGTCAGAGTCCTGGCTCTGGGTCTCGGCTATGGTACTGAAAATAAGAATCTTAAAGCTAAGTATTTCTGCAACTTCGTGCGGCTGTGGAGAAAAATTAATGTTATGCTAATAGCGGGCGAGTTTTCCGCTTCCGCTAATTTTTCATAAGTTAATATCGCCACGTAATGGCGTAGTTGGCTGCATCGGCCGCTGCGATTGTTGAACTGTAAATTACTTAAATGCAGGTTAATTCAAGGAAGGCGGACATGAAATCGGGATCACCTCTTACAAATTAAAAGTGCACAATAATATTAAATCGGTATATTATATGCTTAACTCATACAAATATGCTTACATTTGCCAGCACTCGCAAGATGATGTACGTACACAATAAAGACAAGAGAAGAAGTGAAAACGACTAAAAAATTAACAAAAGAGCGTATCTTGTCGTCTCTTTAGATCATTCTGTCATAAATTATTTCTTTGCAATCTATACCTACACAGAGAAATGATTATTTTACGGCTACATGATAAACATTTAGCACTGGGGACGCTATAATGTGACGAGAAAGCGTCTTTATGTTGTAAACAGTTTTCATTTTTGGAAATTAATTAATGGTGTTGGGGTATTTTGCGAAATTTCAAATTATTACCAAAGTTGATTATACTTGTTCCAAGAACGTTAATTTCCTCTGAGATATATGAAACACGTATTTTATATATCACAATTTCGAGGATATTCCTTTTAAACAAAATATGCCGTATTACTGGGAGATGAAAAAGCTTGCACAGGATAGAGTAGCATGGAGAGCTGCATCAAACCAGTCTCAGGACTGAAGACCACAACAACAACAATGACGCCTCTAAACCAGTGGACGCGAGTGCCCCGTTATTTAACTACCAGTTCGATCCAGTAGGAGCTAACTCTCCTTGTCATGACCTGAAAGTCGACGGGGCGCTACTCTCGAACTGTCTTTCTTTCCTTGCCTTTCTTTTATATGTTTAATCAGTGTGAAACACGCTGAAAATGGAAAAACAGATGAATGAAGCCGGCCGGAGTGGCTGCGTGGTTCTAGGCACTTCAGTCTGGATCCGCGTGACCGCTACGGTCGCAGGTTCGAATCCTGCCTCGGGCATGGATGTGTGTGATGTCCTTAGGTTAGTTAGGTTTAAGTAGTTCTAAGTTCTAGGGGACTGATGATCTCAGATGTTAAGTCCCATAGTGCTCAGAGCCATAAGAGCCAAGATGACTGAAATTTCATTGGCGCAGGTGATAGTGCACTGTCAGAGCCCCTCTCTGGCCTGACAGTGAAGACCTGAACATTATTGACGGTGGTTTGCGGTAGGAAGAAATAGCATAAGAAATATTGAGATCCATTCAGCTTCTGATCGGGGCAAATTGTAGTGCGATTTGTTTCCGTTCACCAGAGGCGTGTGCTGAACATGAATTCTGGAACTACCCCTCCAGTCTAAAGCACTGCGTTTTTTAACTGTGTCCTGTACGTTTTAGTAATCACAAGCTTACCCCACGCGGTAACAAACCCTCCACCGCCAGTAGTACCACTAATCTATCTGATCATGGAAGACTAGGCTAAGCGTTATATCCCAAGTCAGAGAAAATGAGTCTTCAGGTCAACGGAAGCCCGAACTCATAACATCTTAAGCGCATTCAACATTAACACATGAAAACTCCACGGATTGGGAGAATCCCTAAACTAACAAAGAATAAATATTTTGTCTTTGCTACAGGTGAGACTGCAAGACGAGGCAACATGGATTTTACTAACTCTAGACAGTTTGAAAACAAAAGAGACCGCAAAAACCCACACCACCTGTGTGCTGCATTTGAAATTTCAAATGAAGTTTCTTGTTTCATGACCGAGGTAAAGCATGTGGTAACAGGTCAAAGACAATTTTATATAATACGGAAATAAGTCGTATAGTGTAACTAACTAATATGTGCTGATCAACCAAATTAAACGAATATATAAAATGTAAATAAGTCATCGCAGGTGCTAGAAAATATGTTGTTGCGTTCTCAAATCCGATGACTTGTTTGAAGAAGCTCACCACGCTAGTCTACCCTCTACAAGGCTCTTCATTTCTGCATAACTAGTGCAACATACATTTGTCTGAATCTGTTTACTGTTAGTCTTGGTTTTCCTCCACATTTTTTTACTCTCGCACTTCCTTCCAGTGCCAAACTAAAAACTACTTAATACTCTGCAACAAATTTCTTTTCCCCCCATTTCCAGTCAGTACTTCTCCATTACGTATTCGATCTAACAATCTAATCTTCAGTATTCTTCTCTAGCATTCCGAAATTCAAAAGCTTCTATTTCCTTTTACTCTGAACTATTAATTGTCCACGTTACGCTTCGGTATAAAGCTACGCTTGTTACCAATACCATCAGAAAATACTTACTAACATCTCAAATTTTAATCGATGATAACAAATATCTCCTTTTCAGAAATACATTTCATGTCATCATTAGTTACTGTATCGCACGAACAGCGAACTTATAAACTACTATCAAAGTATCAGTACTTAACGTAATTTCCTCAGAATCGCTTGATGTAATCCGTCTTCACCCCATTACCCTTGTCTTACCTTGATATTCGTCTTATAACCTCTTTTGAAGACACTATCCACTCCGTTCAATAACTCTCAGTTCTCTTTCCCAATTCCTCCTTGGTTTCCTTTAATACTTACTCGATGGGCAAACCAAATATCATCGAGGAAAGCCTTCAACCCTGCCACTCCTTTCTCAGCTACTGTTTCCCTTTTATGTCTCTCGGCTATTTTAAGTGTAGCGAATTTTCTGACTAGAGTTACTAGATTGCTTTCACTTGGTACAGAAGGACAGACGTCTTCTTCTGACGGCTAGACAGTGGTTTGTGGCGCTAGTATGATATTGTTATTTGATCAAGTGGTACACAAGTTACATGTCATTGAAGTCATATTCGAAAGCTCTTTTCACTGAAAAAGAAAAATCGCCTTTAACTCCCTAAGAAAATCAAAGACGGTGTGATAATTTGGCAGCTATAAATGTCAAAAACTACTTGTGGCATGACAAAATGCGCCATAATGTCGCTATCACTTAGCGAAAACTTCACCTTGATACATTACTTACTCTGAATATATTTGGTGGTGGCCTTTCAAAGCTCTTTAACCTTCACTGGGGATTAGATATGCTTGTATGGACATACGCAAACCTTGGAGACAAAATATAACTAAGGGGTACATTAAGTTTTCCTAAAAGAACTCTTATACTGTGTATACTTAAATGGTGTGAAAGACACTGTGAGCAGTATTCTGCAGCCATTTGTTGATGATGCTGTAGTGTGCGAGAAGATGTCGTTGAGTAACTATAGGAGGATGCTAGATAACTTACATATAATTTCTAGCAAGGCAGTGATGAATGTCATCTTGCTCTAAATGTTGATAAATGTAAGTTAATGCAAATGAGTAGGAAAATCGATTCCATAATGCCCGAATACTGCATTAGTTGTGTGCTGCTTGACACAGTCACGTCTAGGCGTGAAGCTGCAAAACGATATGAAATGGAACGAGCATGCAAGTATTGTAGCAGAGAAGGCGGATAGTCGCCTTCGGGTTATTGGGAGAATGTTAGGAAAGTGTGGTTCATCTGGAGAGGAAACAGTGTATGGAACACTAGTTCAACCCATTCTTGACTACAGCTCGAGTGTTTGGCGTCCTTCCCATGTCTGGTTTAAGGAAGACATCGAAGCAAGTCAGAGGCGTTCTACTGAGCGAGGTGGCGCAGTGGTTAGCACACTGGACTCGCATTCGGGAGGACGACGGTTCAAACTCGCGTCCGGCCATTCTCATTTAGGTTTTCCGTGATTTCCCTAAATCCCTTCAGGCAAATGCTGGAATGGTTCATTTGAAAGGGCACGGTCGATTTCCTTCCCCGTCCTTCCTTAATACCATAGGACCGATGATCTCGCTGTTTGGTCCGCTCTCCCAAATCAACCAACCAACCAGAGGCGTTCTACTAGATTTGTTACTGGTGTGTTCAGTCAACACACGATTATTAGGGAGATGCTTCTTGAACTGAAATGGGAATACCTGGAGTGAAGATGACGTTCTTCTCTCGAAACACCATTGGGAATGTTTAGAGAACCTGAGTGTCACTGATATTTACACGAGTTGGGGTGGCAGTCACTAAAAGAAAGGCGGTTTTCTTTGCGGCGAGATCTATTTACAAAATTTCAGTCACCAAGTTTCTCCTCCGAATGTGAAAATATTTTGTTGACACTCACCTTCGAAGGGAGAAATGATCACCATAATAAAATAAGAGTAACCAGAGCTGGAACGGAAAGATTTTGGTGCTCCTTTTTCCCACGCGCCATTCGAGAGTGGAATGGTAGAGAAGTAGTATGAAAATGGTTCGATGAACCCTCTGCTAGGCACTTAAGTGTGAGCTGCACAGTAACCATGTAGCTGTAGATGTAGATCAGAAGTCGACTGCAGTACGATTGCCAATGCACATTTCGTGTAAGGAGTGCAAAGACAAGGTAAGGGAAATTAGGGCTCGTAGGGTGACGTTTAGGCAGTCCGTTTTTCCCTCGCTCTGTTTGCGAGTCGAACAGGAACAGGAATGGCTAGTAGTGGTACGAGGTACGATGCACCATACGGTGGCTTGCGGAGTATCTGCGTAGCCGCAAATTATACATTACTCTAAACCCGAAGGACTCAAATGTATTTGTAGTTAACGTACAGACATTAAAACCATAATTTTCCTGTGTAATCAACTGAACACGCTTAAAGGAATACGGTGAAACATTGAAACATATCCGGTTAAAATTCAACTCAAAAAGACGAGCAATGTTTATTCCCGTCTTCATGAGGAACCGCATTCAACTAGCTAATGAGGCAGACTCGCTGTATATACCAGAAAAACTTAAAATTTGCATTATGACACGAGAATGATAGTCGCAGTTTGTCTAAATCAGCCTTCTGTGACCAACGTGACTGTTGCAATTCGCTCGAATGCTCTAACTGCATGGGGTTGACGTTAATCGCGCTGCCACTTCATACGCTCACGCACCAACTTCTGGAACTCCTGAGCCACGAAACGCGATCCCTGCTCAGTGGCGGGAACCGCTGTCAGCTACGAAATTGACATCTGCCACGGCAGTTGAGCACGGCAAGTGCGCCCCAGGAAATCGTGGCAGACTCATTACTGCGCTCTACAAATTCTTGGGGAGGGAATGGCCGTTGGAATTCTGCTCCGCTGCATATTTCTCAATTTTCTTCTCTATCGGCGCTTATGTTCTTTCTTCTGGGTAATAACATATATGTAGGTTACCAAAAGACCATAGTCGCCTACAGTATGAGTAACAGCCCATACATTACATAGAGTGTTAAAAATGATGTTACATATTCACACAGGAGGTAATGAACACAGGGTTCTCGTAGCGAGATTGAATATTGCAATCCCCAAATCCTCGAAAAATAGGCGAAAAATATACCTGTTCAAAAAAGCAGATAAAAATTCACTCAACGCTTTCCTAAGAGACGATCTCCACTCATTCCAAATCAATAATATAAGTGTAGACCAGATGAGGCTTAGATTCACAGAAATAGTATCGGCAGCAATAGAGAGATTTATACCAAATAAATTAACAAACGACGGAGTTGATCCTCCTTGGTACACAAAACGGGTTAGGACACTGTTGCAGAAACAACGAAACAAACATGCCAAATTTAAACAGACCCAAAATCCCCATAAATGGCGATCTTTTTCAGACGCCCGGAATTTAGCGCGGACTTCAATGTCAGTTACAGTTTCCACAACGAAGCTTTGTCTCGAAACCTGGCAGAACATCCAAAGAGATTCTGGTCGCATGTAAAGTATGTTAGCGGCAAGAAACAATCAATGCCTTCTCTGCGCGATAGCAATGGAGATACTATCGAAGACAGTGGTGTCAAAGCAGAGTTACTACACACAGCCTTCCGAAATGCCTTCACGAAAGAAGACGAAGTAAATATTCCAGAATTCGAATCGAGAACAGCTGCCAACATGAGTAACGTAGAAGAAAATATCCTCGGAGTAGTGAAGCAACTTAGATCACTTAATAAAAGCAAGTTTTCTCGTCCAGACTGTGTATCAATTTAAGTTCCTTTCGTAATATGCTGATGCAATAGCTCCATACTTAACAATCATATACAACCGTTCGCTCGATGAAAGATCCGTACCCTAAGACTGGAATGTTGCACAGGTTACACCAATATTCAAGAAATTTAGTAGGAGTAATCCACTACATTACAGGCTAATATCGTTAACGTCGATATGCAGCAGGATTTTGGAACATACACTCCTGGAAATGGAAAAAAGAACACATTGACACCGGTGTGTCAGACCCACCATACTTGCTCCGGACACTGCGAGAGGGCTGTACAAGCAATGATCACACGCACGGCACAGCGGACACACCAGGAACCGCGGTGTTGGCCGTCGAATGGCGCTAGCTGCGCAGCATTTGTGCACCGCCGCCGTCAGTGTCAGCCAGTTTGCCGTGGCATACGGAGCTCCATCGCAGTCTTTAACACTGGTAGCATGCCGCGACAGCGTGGACGTGAACCGTATGTGCAGTTGACGGACTTTAAGCGAGGGCGTATAGTGGGCATGCGGGAGGCCGGGTGGACGTACCGCCGAATTGCTCAACACGTGGGGCGTGAGGTCTCCACAGTACATCGATGTTGTCGCCAGTGGTCGGCGGAAGGTGCACGTGCCCGTCGACCTGGGACCGGACCGCAGCGACGCACGGATGCACGCCAAGACCGTGGGATCCTACGCAGTGCCGTAGGGGACCGCACCGCCACTTCCCAGCAAATTAGGGACACTGTTGCTCCTGGGGTATCGGCGAGGACCATTCGCAACCGTCTCCATGAAGCTGGGCTACGGTCCCGCACACCGTTAGGCCGTCTTCCGCTCACGCCCCAACATCGTGCAGCTCGCCTCCAGTGGTGTCGCGACAGGCGTGAATGGAGGGACGAATGGAGACGTGTCGTCTTCAGCGATGAGAGTCGCTTCTGCCTTGGTGCCAATGATGGTTGTATGCGTGTTTGGCGCCGTGCAGGTGAGCGCCACAATCAGGACTGCATACGACCGAGGCACACAGGGCCAACACCCGGCATCATGGTGTGGGGAGCTATCTCCTACACTGGCCGTACACCACTGGTGATCGTCGAGGGGACACTGAATAGTGCACGGTACATCCAAACCGTCATCGAACCCATCGTTCTACCATTCCTAGACCGGCAAGGGAACTTGCTGTTCCAACAGGACAATACACGTCCGCATGTATCCCGTGCCACCCAACGTGCTCTAGAAGGTGTAAGTCAACTACCCTGGCCAGCAAGATCTCCGGATCTGTCCCCCATTGAGCATGTTTGGGACTGGATGAAGCGTCGTCTCACGCGGTCTGCACGTCCAGCACGAACGCTGGTCCAACTGAGGCGCCAGGTGGAAATGGCATGGCAAGCCGTTCCACAGGACTACATCCAGCATCTCTACGATCGTCTCCATGGGAGAATAGCAGCCTGCATTGCTGCGAAAGGTGGATATACACCGTACTAGTGCCGACATTGTGCATGCTCTGTTGCCTGTGTCTATGTGTCTGTGGTTCTGTCAGTGTGATCATGTGATGTATCTGACCCCAGGAATGTGTCAATAAAGTTTCCCCTTCCTGGGACAATGAATTCACGGTGTTCTTATTTCAATTTCCAGGAGTGTATATTGTGTTCGAACATTATGAATTACCTTGAAGAATATGGTCTATTGACACACAGTCAACATGGGCTTAGAAAACATCGTTCCTGTGAAACACAACTAGTTCTTTATTCACATGAAGTGTTGAGGGCTATTGACAAGGGATTTCAGATCGATTCCGTATTTCTGGATTTCCGGAAGGCTTTTGACACTGTACCATACAAGCGGCTCGTAGCGAAACTGCGTGCTTATGGAATATCGTCTCAGTTATGTGACTGGATTTGTGATTTCCTGAGCGGTTCTAGGCGCTTCAGACAGGAACCGCGCGACCGCTACGGTCGCAGATTCGAATCCTGCCTCGGGCATGGATGTTGTGTGATGTCCCTAGGTTAGTTGGGTTTAAGTAGTTCTAAGTTCTAGGGGACTGATGACCTCAGATGTTAAGTCCCATAGTGCTCAGAGCCATTTGAACCATTTTTTTGTGATTTCCTGCCAGAGAGGTAACAGTTCGTAGTAATTGACGGAAAGTCATCGAGTAAAACAGAAGTGATTTCTGGACTTCCCCAAGGTTCCTTATCTATATAAACGATTTGGGAGACAATCTGAGCAGTCGTCTTCGGTTGTTCGCAGATGACGCTGTCGTTTATCGACTAATAAAGTCATCGGAAGATCAAAACAAACTGCAACACGATTTAGAAAATATATGTGAATGGTGCGAAAAGTGGCAGTTGATCCTAAATAACGAAAATTGTGAGGTCATCCACATGAGTGCTAAAAGGAACTCGTTAAACTTCAGTTACGCGATAAATCAGTGTAATCTAAAAGCCGTAAATTTAACTAAATACCTAGGTATTACAATTACGAACAACTTAAATTGGAAAGAACACAAAGAAAATGTTGTGGGGAATGCTAACCAAAGACTGCGTTTTATTGGCAGGACACTTAGAAAATGTAACAGACCTACTAAGGAGACTGCCTACACTACGCTTGTCCGTCCTGTTTTTGCAATGCTGCTGCACGGTGTGGGATCCTTGCCAGATAGGACTGACGGAGTACATCGAAAAAGTTCAAAGAAAGGCAGCACGTTTTTTATATCGTGAAATATGGAAGGGAGTGTCACAGAAATGATACAAGATTTGGGCCGGACATCATTAAAAGAAAGGCGTTTTTCGTTGCGGCGGAATCTTCTCACGAAATTCCAATGACCAACTTTCTCTTCCAAATGCGAAAATATTTTTTTGACACTGACCTATATAGGGATGAACGATCACCACGATAAAACAAGGGAAATCCGAGCTCGTACGGAAAGGTATAGGTGTTCATTCTATCCGCGCTATACGAGATTTGAATAATAGAGTATTGTGAAGGTGTTTCGATGAACCCTCTGTCAGTCACTTAAATGTGATTTGCAGAGTATCCATGTAGATGTAGATGTAGATGAACACTGGTGAAAACTATAAAAATATTCTACAGACATGTGACTGGGAGCAAATCCTTGTTGAGATATGGCCCATTTTACTAGTGTGCAGAACAGTCAGTAATCAGTATTGTATACAACACTAATTACTCTTGAAGTTTATTGCTTATTTCCCATTGGTTCTATTGATTTATCTATGTACTCAGTCTTCTGACTGTGGAGACGTTGTCAGATAATGCATTTGTGGCTGTCTCTTGTAACTACACCAGCCGTTTCGCAAGTTTCGTTTGGAGGTTGTGGTATCATCAGAATAAGAGTATTGATTCCGTGGAGTCTGAATAACCTAAATAGTGAAAAGCATTCCTGTTATTCCACGTAAGTAATGGCGAACGTGGTATTCTGCTACGTTTTAGCCAATGGTGATTATCTGCAAGCACTTGCCATGAACGCCAAACGACATCCTCAACGCCGCCTTCCTTATGAAAATTTCCGCTGTCTTTTCCAGCGACTTGGTTCAATTGGCTCTGAGCACTATGGGACTTAACTTCTAAGGTCATCAGTCCCCTATAACGTAGAACTACTTAAACCTAACCAACCTAAGGACATCACACACATCCATGCCCGAGGCAGGATTCGAACCTGCGACCGTAGCGGTCGCAAAGTTCCAGACTGTAGCGCCTAGAACCGCTTGGCCACCCCGGCCGGCCCAGCGACTTGCAGACACTCTGATTCCCAAAAGGTGACAAGGGATCGTGGTATAAGTCGCACAGTTCGCACGCGACACGTGGATGTGTGTGTTACGACGAGTACGAGACAATACTTACAAACATGCAAAGAATTTTAGCCGCTCAAGACATAAGCCACTCTGTTCGTCGACAGCTCTACAAGAGGAGTTACTACACAGACATCGTTAACAACATTTGAGAGCATCAGGCCAGTAGTCCACCTTGCCACGTTACAGTTCGTTTTGGTTACATTCGGCTGTTTAGGCCTAATTTTTGAACGTGCATATTTAGCCTTATACCACAAATTTAAGTGCATTTGCTAACAGTTTACTTACATATTAGTTTCCAAAACATATTTAGTGTCCTTTTACATCACTGTATTTGATATATTGTCGTTATCACTTACTAAATCTCTTAACTAATTTCCAAACTACCATGGATACTAAGGGTGTGAGCTGCAGTAGGAAAGTTAGTTCAGGGGTTTTGTGCAGTTGTTGTAACAGGTGGTTTCATTGGGGAAATTGTAGCGGCGTGGGAATTGGGAAGCAAACGAGACTCTTACATTCATTTGCAGGGTTTGCTCAAAAGATAGGACTATAGCTGAACAGGAGGAGAAAGATAGAGCCCTTCAGGCCGATTTGGACAGAGCGAGGGAGGAACAGAAGAGGTTACGGTGGGAGTAGTAGCTGGGAACAGGGGCCACAGAAAGAGAACAGTGTCTGACGGTTTCCCAATTGGCACAGCCAATATATTTGCCTTGCTACCACAGTTAAGCAAGGAAGAGGCTCCAGTAGAAGTAGATGTAGTTAAGATGCAACAGAATCTCACTAGGAAACCAACTGTTTCAAAAAAAGTAGAAAGTAAGAGGAAAGTTCTGTTGCTAGGTAGCAGCCATGGAAGAGGTGTGGGCCAGATTTTTTAGGAAATATTAGGTGACAGGTACCAGGTCACAAACTTTTTCAAGCCGAGTGCATGTCTTAGCCAGGCGGTAGAGGATATAGGTTCCTTGTGTAAGGGTTTCTCAAAGCAGGATCATGTGATGATAGTGGGTGGAGTGGGAAACAGTGTTGAATGGGATCAGGGTTACAGTATTGAGTGTCAACTGGTGAAAATAGCCTCTGCAACAACCCATACCAATGTTGGGCTGGTGCCTGCTTTCGTGCGGCATGATAAGCCCCAGGTTAACCGCTCTGTCAGGAAGGTAAATATGGAGTTGTATCAGATGCGTAGGGCGGCCACTCTGTCAGACATTGGATTGGTTCTTGTCGAGGCTATTGATAGGGGGGATTTCACAAGGCATGGAATACAACTCAACAGTAAAAGGAAAGGTAAACTGGCAGGGTTGTTAGCGAAATCCATAAGGGGGGACACTAGTACTCATGGATGAACCTCTTTTTTAGCCTAATATCAGTGTCCAATGAGAAGTTCAGGCAGGCAGGTGCTAAAGAGGTCCAAAACTCTCACAACAGTATAGTAAATAATAATGTTACCATATTTAACCAAATCTGGAACCGCGTGACCGCTACGGTCGCAGGTTCGAAGCCTGCCTCGGGCATGGATGTGTGTGATGTCCTTAGGATAGTTAGGTTTCCGTAGTTCTAAGTTCTAGGGGACTGATGACCACAGATGTTAAGTCCCATAGTGCTCAGAGCCATTTGAACCATTTGAACCATATTTAACCAAAATATTGGTGGATTAAAGAAAAAAAGTAGCCTTTCACAAAACCAATGTAAAAAATGTTTCCATTTTTCACAAAAATATTCCGGGATTGAAGAATAAAGTAAATGAGCTCCTGGCTTGTTTAGTTGACATTGAATATGATAATGGTAATAGATATACTATGCCTGTCTGAGCATCACATTGTGTCTTACATGGAAAAGATAAATATCATTGGTTATAAACTAGCTGCACACTAGAGTAGAGAGAATAAGGTGAGAGGAGGAGTTGACATATATGTCAAAAGTTATCACTGTGTAAAAAGCTTAGATACAAAAAAAGTTTTGTGTAGAACAACATATAGAAGTATGTGCCTGTCAACTTAAACTGTAGGACGGCACTTTTATAATTGTAACAGTGTATATTTCCCCTTTCATTTATTCTCGGAAAACTTGGATGCCTTGTTGTGCTATCTGTCAGATAGGGGAAAGCAAATTATTATTTGTGGGGACTTCAATGTTGATTCACTGAAAGAGTGTAATAGGAAGAATGACCTGGAAGTCTTGCTCGGTTCTTTCGATTTGACATCTGTCATCGATTTTCCTACTCAGGTAGTAAAGGACAGCAGCACATTGATAAATAACACTTTTATAGACCAGGATAAGTTTAAAAACATAAATTCTTGTCCTGTTGAGGATGGCCTTTCTGATCATGGTGCTGAGCTAGTTACAGTATATGACATAGCTCCAGTCAGTAATTCAAAACTACGCTCCAAAGTTGTGCGTTCAATTAATGAATCAACAATTAGAAATTTCAGGGAAAATCTTCAGCAGTTAGACTGGGATGATGTGTACAAGGAACCCGATGTTAATTTAAAATATAACTTATTTCATGATACACATCTAAGAGAATTTGAAAAGTGTTTCCCCAAGGAAGTAGTTAAATCTAATTATAAGAAACCATGCAAAAAACCTTGGTTTACTAAAGGAATAAAAATATATTGTGACCACAAAAGGGAACTGTATCTAACAAGAAGAAAGAGTAATGACCCAGAAACAGCCAAATATTATGAAAACTACTGTGCTACGTTAAAAAAAGGTTATTAAAAAGTCCAGAAGCATGTGCACTATTGTAACTAACCTGTTACTACGGGTTATTAGGTTAAGAGTGGGAATGGAAATGCTTATTGATTGTGAAACTAACGTGAGAAGATTAGGGTCGCCACCGACTCTAACTGTACAACTAATCAAAGGTTTGGCCGAGTCGGAAAATAAATTAATTTGATCACAGACCAAAAACTCATAAAAATTCGTACGTCGTGATATCGCTCATAGGAGATGCGATGTAATTAATAGTATTTCCCGTGCACTGTCCACGAGAATCAACCATTTAAAGTAAAATAGTACATGCATGAACACTGTGCAGAAGATCGGCTCCCAGCAACACACCTGAAAATAAGACTTAATCTAAAGCATTTGTTTTAAAATAAAACGGGAAACTAATCACTGGACCTGTGCGTAAGGAAACGCGTTGGATGTGCTAACAGGAAAGCTACGAGGTGAGTGGCTTAGGTGCAAAAACGTAACCTCGGAATGTAAGAGAAGATTCTGTATAAAATCATTTATTCCTAAGATATGGATGTGGGGCATGTGCACAATTCCTGATAAAATTAATTCCTAAAACATTGAACAAAAGCATCGATACATACACCGCTATAATCTACACCTAAAATCATTGGTTTGAGTCATTCATACAACTGCTGTTGCCTGATAACTGATCGCAATAACTCGTGAAACGGTACACGTTTCGCAGTACACCCGCGTGCCCACGTGGTTTGTGGAGACGCAATTTCTAGGTATCGTGGCCAAGTTGCAACAATATCACATCACACAATCATGAAAAGTTAACATTCTTTAAAACAAACATGAGATCAGACAGTTAGTGATGACGGTAGCCCAACAAACTCTAATGTTCAACCACGTGGTCGGCTCCCCACGGACAAAAGATACATAAAGCAAGGAAAATTTACGAGAAGGCAAAGCTATTAATATTTAGAAAAATGAAAGCTTATACAGGCACAGCTGAAGGCAAACAGACATTCATACAGAAGCGAGTGCTCACTTCTTATCGACACCTCTGTGTGGCGCTCCTCCGGCGGATCCAAGTCTGCTACAGAAATTTACTAAAAGAAAAATCTGACAAAGTTTTGCATTCCTTGCTGCGTCAAGGCAAAGCAATCTTTCAGAGTTCAAAAGCGAGACCAAAAGCTAACAGCTCTCCTCTCGCCAAGTAACAACGCGCCACACGGTCAGTCTAACTCACCCTTCTTCGACTGGAGCACAGCTGTGGACGCTTCCCGTACCGGCGGCAGAACGCTTCCGTTTTTCATCTGCAGCCTCTTCCACGCTCCGCGTAGCCCGGAAAACCCAAAGATGCCATTTCCGCCACCAACCTAACGCAGGTGGATTTCTCACAAGTAGCGCAAACCTCTTTGCCTACTTGACCACTACGAGAGTTGGCTATTCTGTACAACTGCTGCTGAATCTGTATGACTATCGCAGACTTTCTGCAGCAGACTACGCCACCGTCTAGCAGCGTGACACACAACTACATTCATTCAATCACACCACTATGAGAGATATGAGAAAAGAGAAACAAGGAAAAGAAAGAGAAATGCTAGTGAAATTGGGCTACCGGACTAATGAAAGGTGGCTACAGGACCCTTTCACCATATCTGAGATTAATACCTCTGATAACAAAATCAAAACAATTTGGAATATTATGACAAGGGAGACAGGGCAACCAAGAGTACAGGATGACGGCATTACCATCAAAGCGAATGGAAACCTGACAGACAACATCCGGTGGCCGAGCGGTTCTAGGCGCTACAGTCTGGAACCGCGCGACCGCTACGGTCGCAGGTTCGAATCCTGCTTCGGACATGGATGTGTGTGATGTCCTTAGGTTAGGTAGGGTTAAGTAGTTCTAAGTTCTAGGGGACTGAGGACCTCAGAAGTTAAGTCCCATAGTGCTCAGAGCCATTTGAACCAACAAGCCGGAAGTCGAAAACATTTTGAATAATCATTTTTTAGATGTCGTAGAGAAAATAGTATCTAAATGTTCATTAGAAAAAGCAAGACAGTTAATGGAAGAGGTCTTACCCACACAATTTGATACAATTGAAATTCCACCCACCTCTCCTTCTGAAATTAGGAAAATAATAAACGCTCTCAAGAATAAAAGCTCACATGGAATTGATGGCATTTCCAGCACGATAATGAAAGCTTGTTCCCAAGAGATAGGTGGGATTCTTAGCCACATATATAATAGCTCTCTGAAGCAGGGTATTTTCCTAGATAGACTAAAGCATGCCATTGTTAAACCACTCCATAAAAAACGGGATACGTCTGATGTTAACAACTACCGCCCAGTCTCTCTTCTGACTGCCTTATCTAAAATTCCTCAAAAAGTAATGTATTGTACAGTTTCTTCACACCTTTGTAAAAATAAAGTTTTAAAAAAATGCCAGTTTGGTTTCCAGAAAGTTTTTTCAACGAAAATGCTGTATATACTTTCACTAATGAAGTAGTAAATGCTCTGAGTAACCGGAAGTCACCCGTTGGGATTTTTTGTAATCTGTCAAAGGATTTTGATTGTGTAAATCATGGAATACTTATAGATAAGCTCAAGTACTGTGGTATGAATGGGACAGCGCTCAAATGGTTTAAATCATACCCGACTGGAAGAGTGCAGAAAGTTGAAATAAGCAGTTCACATAATATGCCAAAAACTGGTGATTTCTCAAACTGGGGAACAATCAAGAATGGGGCGCCGAAAGGTTCGGTCTTGGGTCCTCTGCTGTTCTTAATATTTATTAATGACTTGCCATTCTGTGTTCACGAAGATGCAAAACTGGTACTTTTTGCCGATGGTACAAGTATAGCTATCACACCCAACAGACAAGAATTAACTGATGAAATTGTAAACGATGTTTCTCAGAAAATCATTAAGTGGTTCTCTGCAAATGGGCTCTCATTAAACTTTGACAAAACACAGTATACACAGTTCACACTGTAAATGGAATGACACCATTAATAAAGATAGACTTCGATCAGAAATCGGTAGCTAAGGTTGAATATTCAAAATTTCTAGGTGTATGCATTGATGAGGGGTTGAACTGTAAAAAACACACTGAAGATCTGCAGAAACGTTTGAGTTCAGCTACTTACTCTATTAGGTTCATTGAAAATTTTGGCGATATACATCTCAGTAAATTAGCTTACCACGCCTATTTTCGTTCTCTGCTTTCGTATGGCATCATACTCTGGGGTAACCCATCATCGAGTAAAAGAGTGTTCATTGCACAAAAGGGTGTAATCAGAATAATTGCTGGAGCTCATCCAAGATCATCCTGCAGACACTTATTTAAACAGCTAGGGATCTTCACTGTAGCCTCACAACATATATATTCACTTATGAAATTTGTTATTAACAATACGAACGAATCCAAAAGTAATAGCAGTGTACAGTCGAGGACAAAACGAGCGAGACCCCTCGCCTTTTCGTTATGATGATCCGCACAGCTATAAAGTCTGCTACACAGAATAACAGGCAAGGCGACGAAGTGCTACCAACATACTACACACAGGCGTGAAACTGAAAAACTATCTGAACTTTGTCAGACTTAGCAATCATGTGTAAGACTATATTAATGCTGATTAGTGTGTTAAATACAACACGTAAATGTAAGATATAAATGAAAGGAGACACGCTAATTAGTACGAACTGTACTAATAAAAATGAATTTCAGCTTATCGAGATAACGTAACTGTTTAGCAAGACAAAGTACCCCAGATGGTTACGAATTAGCGAAATATTATGCGCATTCGGCCGCAAAATGGTCTGTGTCAACGTTCAGATCAGTCGTACAAGATTACCGTTGCTGACCTACCATGAGAGCGTGCAAATTTAGCAATGCGTGAAGATTCATAACGAAATTCAGTTAAAAATCATTCAGTGCCACACTTAAGTCAATTCATTCATTGACAGAAGCGGAAAAAGTAGGCAGTAAGTATGAAATTCTACAAGATTTTCATATTTACATCCGCAGGGCGCCGGTACATAATAAACGTAGCAATAAAACCTATTGGGGGCACGAGAATTTCTTACAGTTCCTTTACTGATAGCCTATCTGTCTCCATCGAGATTAGAACCGGAAACAAACCAGACCTCCCTTGCAGTAGCAAACACCTTTCACTACGCTAGTAGACAACCCAGGCAAACAGCAATCTATTATTACCCCACACATGAATAAGCCGGCAATTTCGCACTGAAAATGGCAAAATGATCTGCAAGTTCAGTTGCATAGAGCTTTCTGGAGTCAAAAACATGAATTTTCTGCCTTTATGTCACCGCGTACGTGACAATCATGCGGGATGTTTGTCGAAATAACAAAATGCTGTTATTAGCAAGTAAATTTAGTAGAATAATTCTGCACCACCCCAGGAAATAAACGGCTACATAGCTGCCAAACGTATTCTCCAATGTTTCGAATTCTCCATTAGACTAACCACAGCCAAAAAACGTTCATTAGCTGAAGTGTTTCTTAAGCTAGCTAGCAATGGAAATGCTCGCACTTCTAAAACGCGCTGGCATTAATACTGGGATCTGAATTACCACGTGTATAGGCAAATGGATTTTATTTGCATTCCTGTAAACGTGATTTGGATCGAAAGCGTAGCTACGATTAATATGCTGATGTATCGACAGCAACTAGAACATTTCGAATTAAGAGTGGGGGGAATTATTGATGCGGCCCTCATCTTCAGTAACTGTCGTAGCTATTTTCGTTGTTGGATTTCGTCACCTAAATCGGTAAAAATGGAACCCAACTAGCCTCACTATCTTGACCGTCATCTGTCTACCCAACGCTTAAAACCAATTTACCTCGAATACAGGTAGCCCTAATATGCTGAAATGTAAAGCACATCCAGCGGTATACGGTCCCTTGGTGGTGTAAGAAATTCATTTTTATTAGTACAGTTCATACTAATTAGCGTGTCTTCTGTCATTTATATCTTATAGTTACGTGTTGTTTAACACACTAACCAGCATTAATATAGTCTTACACGTAACTGAAAACTGTCTGACAAAGTTCGGATAGTTTTTCAGTTTCACGCCTGTGCACAGTATGTTGGTAGCACTTGGTCGCCTTGCCTTGTATGCTGTGTAGCAGACTTTAAAGCTGTGCGGATCAGCATAACGAAAAGGCGAGGGGTCTCGCTCGTTTTGTCCTCGACTGTACATGGCTACAACACTAGGAGAAAGGATGATCTTCACTACTCAAGGTTAAATCTAACTTTGGCTCAGAAGGGGGTAAATTATGCTGCCACAAAAGTCTTTGGTCACTTACCTAATAGCATCAAAAGTCTGACAAATAGCGATATAGCATTTAAAAGAATTTCTGAATGGCAACTCCTTCCACTCATTAGATGAATTTTTGGATATAGTAAGTGGGTAATTTCCCCACCCACAACCAAAAAAAATTAAAAATATTAAGTGTCATGTAATATTTTGTGTAATGTAATATCTTGTATAGACAACTTTTATTAACGTGACACGTTCCGCATCATGACGAAGTGTCGTATTCATGATCTATGGAACAAGTACTAATCTAATCTAACAGTTGTGCAAGTCATTGCTCAGACGGAGCGCTGGAGATCCGCACTTCGCAGGTTACTTTTATTTACGGATGAGATGAGTAGAACAGTATAATAAATTTCCACATTAACTATATAATAACAAAAGCAGTTCCTTGAGGGACCATAGAGGCAAGGCGTCACGTTGTCTTGAATATAAACATGATGGCGGGAATCGTGGATAACACTCGGAGGGGCTCTTTACAGGACATAGTACGCCTGACGGCAAATACATGAAGCGAGGAGCAAGGGAGAGGGGTGGGGAACGCATGTTTCTAATGTAAGGGAACTATGCTGAGATGCCTACATATGCTTAGTTAGCAAGCTCTCAAGCGACTTAAGACTAATTTTAAATTTAAGAGATGTAACCGGAAGTGATGTCATGCTTATGTAAGGGCAGGACTGTGCTAGGAGGTGTATGTATGCTTAATCAGCAAGGTCTCAGAGAAATCGAGACTTGCTGACGATTTGAAACTTGCATTTGTCTTAGTTTTCGTATTGCAGAGATGCATGCTGCACGTGTATCAGGTCTCTGTCAGGCGGACGTAGCTGAGATCCACGTTATGATACACATTCCCTGTCAGCTTCTGGTTTCAGAATACTGTTTCAAATCCAGCAGCTGACACCCACTGTCACGTTATGGTAAATACACTATCAGTCTTTGGCATTACTATACCATTTGAGGTCCAGTATCTGACACCCACAGTCCGTTGTGCCTTGCATCAGTCGTGGTACAAAGATCGAACTTGGCTCATTGGTTCGTGCAGATTAATCTCTAAGTTAGATCATTAGTGCCACGTCTATTTTTACATATAATACAGACAGTATACAGAGTAATTTTTTCCACCGTATACAAACTTTAAGGATTGATCGATGAGAGGATACGGAACAAAAAATACCTAATGAATTCACGTCAGGAAATGCATTCTTTCATACTAGAGATCATTAATTCAGACATACATTGCTGCAGAGACTGCCGTCTAATAGGCGCTGTATCATGCAGCCGCAGTTACAGTAAGTGCTGCAAATGGTTTCCTCAACGCATGCGTGTAGGCGCCGGGCTGCATCCGAACAATTTCAAAGACAGCACGAATACGCTGCTCCAGTGTCTCCACGTCCGAAATAGGCTCCGCATGCACGATACTTTTGAGATGGCCCCATAATTATAAATCGCACGGGTTGAGGTTCGGTGAACGAGCAGGCCATGCAACTGGACCCCTCGTGCGATCCATCGACGAGGGAAGACACAATTGAGATGCGCCCGGACGCTAACGGCGAAGTGGGTTGAAGCACCATAATGTAGCAGCCGCATAAGCCTCCGATTCATAAATGTCACTTATTCCAGCAGGGGAGACAAAGTCACCCGCAAGAAACGACGACAGTTCAAAAATGGTTCAAATGGCTCTGAGCACTATGGGACTCAACTGCTGAGGTCATTAGTCCCCTAGAACTTAGAACTACTTAAACCTAACTAACCTAAGGACATCACACACATCCATGCCCGAGGCAGGTTCAAAATGGCTCTGAGAACTATGCGACTTAACTTCTTAGGTCATCAGTCGCCTAGAACGTAGAACTAATTAAACCTAACTAACCGAAGGACAACACACACATCCATGCCCGAGGCAGGATTCGAACCTGCGACCGTAGCGGTCACGCGGTTCCAGACTGAAGCGCCTTTAACCGCACGGCCACATCGGCCGGCCCCGAGGCAGGATTCGAACCTGCGACCGTAGCGGTCTCGCGGTTCCAGACTGCAGCGCCAGAACCGCGCGGCCACTTCGGCCGGCACGACGACAGTTCTGGGCTGTTACGCGACATGGAAGGAAGACTTGTGACAAAATACGGTCGCCATTTATCGTGGCTCACGGATTCCGGTTGCACCCGATGCTGATGATTTTCTGTCATCAGACAATGGAGGTTCTGCATACTATCCCACAGATGACTGTTACGAAATTTGAAGATACGACTCCGCGTAAAGGCGGCCTCATCTGTGAAGAGGATGAATGACACAAGTCCCAGAATCGTGGTTGCCTGGTAAAAAGACCAGTGACAAAACTGCTTCCGATCTGGAAAGTCTGTCGCCAGTAAGCCCTGCACACACTGAAAGTGGTAAGGGTAGTAACACATAGAATATTCCAAACAGTAGTCTCACTTGCCTGTACTGGCAAGCCAACTGCCTGGTACTTCAAAAAAAAAGTTCAAATGTGTGTGAAATCTTATGGGACTTAACTGCTTAGGTCATCAGTCCCTAAGCTTACACATTACTTAACCTAAATTATCCTAAGGACAAACACACACACCCATGCCAGAGGGAGGACTCGAACCTCCGCCCGGAAGCCTGGTACTGACACGGCTGTTACCTTTCACAGTGTTAATCACATTTTCCTCTAAGTCTGGTGACCGAAGATTTCGGCTACGTTATTCATGCTTTCCTGCTTCCTGAACCGACCTTGTCTCAGACAAACGACGGGACACTGTTGCAAACGCCGAATGCTGTGGTTGTTATCGGGGGGGGGGATAGGTCCCCTGATACAACCTTGCTGCTTGCCTCCCGTGGCCATTTACCTTTCCGTAAGTAAACACGATGTCAGCAAGCTCTCGATTCGAACACAGAAGCATTGTGTACCTCAGTAGTTTGGTCCCGTAAGACCTTATAAAAGGGAAGATGAAGAAGAAGGGCGCTAGGGCATGGAGTATGAGAAACAGTACCAGCCTCTAGGAGGAAACCACGCATATTGTGACTGTGGCTGCATGGTACAGGAGGTGTTAGACTGCAGTCTCAGTAACATTGTGTGATCGAATAAATGGTCTGTAGTATGGAAACCATACATTTCCGGACATAAGTTCGTTAGACCTTTTGTGTTCCGTATCCTCTCATCGAACAATCCCCAGAGTTTGTACACGGTGGAAAAGATCACACTGTATATACATGTGGAAATATATAACTTGAGCGTCCTCCGTGCATTGCATCAATTGTGATATAAATATCGAACTTAACGTATTACAGAGTGGGAGGTGTGTGTGTGTGTGTGTGTGTGTGTGTGTGTGTGTGACAGAAAGAGGGATGGAATTTACTGCATGAGGTTGCGTCCAATAAACCATCTTGGCGCTCCTCTGCCCCTGCATACTAGGTGCATTCAAGTTCTAAGGCCTCCGATTTTTTTTCTCCGGACTGGAAAGAGATAGAAACATGCGCATTGTTTTAAAATGAGGCCGCGTTCATTGTCAATACGTCCCAGAGATGGCAGCACCGCACGGCAGATGGAATTTTACTGCCAGCGGCGAGAATGAGATCTGTTTTAAATACTTAAAATGGCGACGTTTTCCTTACTTGAACAGCGTGCAATCATTCGTTTTCTGAATTTGCGTGGTGTGAAACCAATTGAAATTCATCGACAGTTGAAGGAGACATGTGGTGATGGAGTTATGGATGTGTCGAAAGTGCGTTCGTGGGTGCGACAGTTTAATGAAGGCAGAACATCATGTGACAACAAACCAAAACAACCTCGGGCTCACACAAGCCGGTCTGACGACATGATTGAGAAAGTGGAGAGAATTGTTTTGGGGGATCGCCGAATGACTGTTGAACAGATCGCCTCCAGAGTTGGCATTTCTGTGGGTTCTGTGCACACAATGCTGCATGACGACCTGAAAATGCGAAAAGTGTCATCCAGGTGGGTGCCACGAATGCTGACGGACGACCACATGGCTGCCCGTGTGGCATGTTGCCGAGCAATGTTGACGCGCAACGACAGCATGAATGGGACTTTCTTTTCGTCGGTTGTGATGATGGATGAGACGTGGATGCCATTTTTCAATCCAGAAACAAAGCGCCAGTCAGCTCAATGGAAGCACACAGATTCACCGCCACCAAAAAAATTTCGGGTAACAGCCAGTGCTGAAAAAATGATGGTGTCCATGTTCTGGAACAGCGAGGGCGTAATCCTCACGCATTGCGTTTCAAAGGGCACTACGGTAACAGGTGCATCCTACGAAAATGTTTTGAAGAACAAATTCCTTGGGTCGGCCTCAGTGGCCGTGCGGTTAAAGGCGCTGCAGTCTGGAACCGCCAGACCGCTACGGTCGCAGGTTCGAATCCTGCCTCGGGCATGGATGTTTGTGATGTCCTTAGGTTAGTTAGGTTTAACTAGTTCTAAGTTCTAGGGGACTAATGACTCAGCAGTTGAGTCCCATAGTGCTCAGAGCCATTTTGAACAAATTCCTTCCTGCACTGCAAAAAAACGTCCGGGAAGGGCTGCGCGTGTGCTGTTTCACCAAGACAACGCACCCGCACATCGAGCTAACGTTACGCAACAGTTTCTTCGTGATAACAACTTTGAAGTGATTCCTCATGCTCCCTACTCACCTGACCTGGCTCCTAGTGACTTTTGGCTTTTTCCAACAATGAAAGACACTCTCCGTGGCCGCACGTTCACCAGCCGTGCTGCTATTGCCTCAGCGATTTTCCAGTGGTCAAAACAGACTCCTAAAGAAGCCTTCGCCGCTGCCATGGAATCATGGCGTCAGCGTTGTGAAAAAGTGTACGTCTGCTGGCCGATTACGTCGAGAAGTAATGCCAGTTTCATCGATTTCGGGTGAGTAGTTAATTAGAAAAAAAAATCGGAGGCCTTAGAACTTGAATGCACCTCGTACAGTCAACCCTCGAGTGTGACGTATGGGCACGGTGCTAAGCACGGTGCGATACGGGTACTATCATGCTCAAAAGTATCCGAACGACCGGAGCTGCATTCCGCTTGATTTGCATGCAGCTTACGTAACATAAATATCTTGCAGATCCTCTAAACACATTTCGGTACAGTCGTTTGACTATACAAAATGGTTACCACAAGTGCCCACTACAGAACATTGCTCTGTACTGCAATAATTCCAAATGCAAACAAATATCACGGTACTACATATATCAGGAAATCTCTTGTTAGAGATGAGGCAACCCTTAACGCTTGAAAAATAAAATTTATTAAAATAAGTGATATTTTAAAAATTCACCAATCCCTTTAGTATCTGAGATAACTACTACCCGTAACTCAACCAAATAAATCATTCCGTAATCATTTCGCAAGACTAATTTTTCCCCATCTATTAAACATCGCTTCGATAAATTGGTTAATGAACTAACCAGTTAGAAACCGGTGATCAGAAGCGTAAAGTGCTCTATGGAAACCTCACTCTCTAGAACATATCACCAGTAATTCCACTGTATTCATGACAGCACGTGGATCTAAGTGTAGTTCCCAAGTCACTTATCACACATGTCATCCAAAACCAAGTGACATTATAAATCATGGGCAGCTTGTTGTGCATATGATTGAACTTCAAGAGACTTGACTAACTTATGTCTGGATATGGACTGACACCCAGTATCTGTACGCAGTAGAAACCAAACAAAACTTTCGTGCGTGACCAAGAGACGATTGCAGGACTGATCTTCATTGCTGACTAGGCATAGCTAGTATCAGATACTAAATCTGAACTTGAAATTGTCTAACGAAAATCTTTGCATTGGACCGTGACTCCTATTCAGCTACTATTTTCTCTATTATATAACCATGAGAAACGTTAAATATGATTTCTTTAACAAGTAAAGATCTTTAAATGACGTGATGTAAAGATTTTTATTGACCGAGGATACGAACCACCGCCTAATCTAACTGTTAAATAAACAAAATCAAATGTTAGATATAAAAATTTTTCAGCAATAATGAGATTTTTCAACCTGAAATGACGAAATGAATGAATAATTTTTTCTTTCCCGGAATTCGAACCCGCCACCTATCGTCATTGCCCTGAAGCGAAAATGGATGTTAAATACATGTTTCTTTGTGTCAGTACCAAGATGTGTGCATGTTCGAACTAGAAATAATGTGACTAAGAGTTCGATGCTGACTGGGAATCGAACCCCATACGTATCGTCATTGACTACCCACGAAGAGACATTAACTTTGAATTTTTTTTCGTGTAAGACCATGGGGCACTGCGAATAACACGATATGGCTGCCCAAATCATCACCGAAACCCGGCTATCTTTTCCAATTCCTGCGACGAAAACTCGGCGAGAAGTAATCAGTATGCAAGAAGACTGATCCAAACAAATGACTTCCTTTGATTGCTTCATGATCTACGTTTTATAGCTTCAAAATCATGTTTTCCTGCATCACTGATGACTGGTTTTGCAATTCCAGGTCACTCTGCAGTTCCCTGCTTATGAAGGTGGCTTCATACTGTTTGGTGCTGACAGGGTTCGTGAGTACAACCGCGCGGTATAAATATTCTATATATGCCTCTTGGAACAAGAAACATTCGGCTACCTTGCTTACGGAAGCACACACCATACTAGCACGAACGATTTGCCCACTTTCGAAGTCACTTTAATGCACTCATAACTACACAGAAAACTGTTGTGACCACGACTGACACTTCCAACGTACTGAAGACATTTAACAGGTGTCGTTCGTGGTAAAATATAACAGCAAAATCTGAGGGCTTGGCTAGCATCTGCATATACACTATGTGATCAAAAGTATCCGGACACCAGGCTGAAAATGACTTACAAATTCGTGCCCCCCTCCATCGGTAATGCTGGATTCAATATGGTGTTGGCTCGCCCTTAGCCTTGATGACAGCTTCCACTCTCTCAGACATACGTTCAATCAGGTGCTGAAATGTTTCTTGGGTAATGCCAGCCCATTCTTCACGGAGTGCTGCACTGAGGAGAGGTGTCGGCATCGGTCGGTGAGGCCTGGCACGAACTTGGCGTGGCAAAACAAACAAAAATGGTTCAAATGGCTCTGAGCACTATGCGACTTAACAGCAAAGGTCATCAGTCCCCTAGAACTTAGAACTACTTAAACCTAACTAACCTAAGGACATCACACACATCCATGCCCGAGGCAGGATTCGAACCTGCCGCCGTAGCGGTCGCGCGGTTCCAGACTAAAGCGTCTAGAAACGCTCGGCCACACCGGCCGTCGTGGCAAAACATCCCAGAGGTGTTCTATAGGATTCAGGTCAGGACTCTGTGTAGGCCTATCCATTATATGGAGGTTATTGTCGTGTAACCACTCCGCCACAGGCCGTGTACTATGAACAGGTGCTCGATCGTGTTGAAAGATGCAATCGCCGTCCCTGAATTGCTCTTCAACAGTGGGAAGCAAGACGATTTTTAAAACATCAATGTAGGCCTTTGCTGTGATAGTGCCACACAAAACAACAGGGGGTGCAAGCCCCCTCCATGAAAAACACGACCACACCATAACACCACCGCCTCCGAATTTTACTGTTAGCACTACACACGCTGGCAGATGACGTTCACCGAGCATTCGCCATACCCACACCCTGCCATCGGAACGCCGCATTGTGTACCGCTATTCGTCACTCCACACAATGTCTTTCCATTGTTCAATAGTCAAATCTTTACGCTCCTTACAACAAGTGCGGCGTCGTTTGGCGTTTACCGGCGTGACGTGTGGCTTATGAGCAGCCGCTCGACAGTGAAATCCTAGTTTCCTCACCTCCCGCGTAACTGTCATAGTACTTACAGTGGATCCTGATGCAGTTTGGAATTCCTGTGTGATGGACTGGATAGATGTCTGCCTATTACACATTACGAACCTCTTCAATTGTCGACGGTCTCCGTCAGTCAACCGACGAGGTCGGCCAGTAAGCTTTTGTGCTGTACGTGTCTCGTAACTATCACATCGGAAATAGTGAACCTAGGGATGTTTATGCGTGTGGAAATCTTGCGTACAGACGTATGACCAAAGTGACCCAGTCACCTGACGACGTTTGAAGTCCGTGAGTTCCGCGGAGCGCCCCATTCTGATCTCTCGCGATGTCTAATGACTACTGAGGTCGCTGATATGGAGGACCTGGCAGTAGGTGGCAGCACAATGCACCTAATATGAAAAACGTATGTTTTTTGGGGTGTCCGGATACTTTTGATCACATAGTGTATGTTCGAGGATGCATTTCTCGCGGTCTTTCCATATTTTTGTCCAACCCCTGTAGCAGTTAAGTGGAGATGATGAGATAAACATAAGATAGTAGAACACGGAATCAGTATCGAACCGGTCGAAAGGCAGATGAATGATAAAGAAACGTACTTTTGAGCATCAACTGCAAGCCGGGGGCATTTCGTAACAACTGTAACTAGTATACTTGGGTACAAACGTGGGAAAAGAGAGAAATGATGTTGTCTGTATGTATTTTCTTTTTACAGACTAAATTCTACACTGCGGTGATAAGATTAACGTGGTGCCCGGCCACGCTCTGAGCCTTGCCCCTTTGTAGTGGTTTCGCAAGGTGCCGTCTGCAGCGCTGAAATTCGCATGGCCGAGCAAGCCGACACATCAGGAACCAGCCAACAACAGCGTCGTCTCTTACGGCTACAGAGTTCTTTCACATCTGCTGCGCTAACACAGTGAAAATCTTTCTTGTGCGCACTTAAAGCGACAAGTATATTGCAACTCGAAATGATAGGCAGACACTTTTTAAGCTATTGTTACGTATTGAAACTGTGTTGTGTTCTATCTCAACAAAAAGAACCAAATACATCCACAGCCACAGTTCAGTGTGTGACGGAGGGTACTTCCTGCTAATATCATCAAATTTGTGTCGCGTATTGAGCGATAAGTCCGCCTCCGTAGCTGGGTGGTCAGCACGGGGTTCTCGGGTTCGACTCCAGGCACTACTAGGGATTTTTTCTTCCTGGGTATTGAGGCCGACTGACCACCTACTAGACTTCGGAGGTCACAAATTCCGACAACGATCGCGAGTGCGGTACGCTAACTACATGCCATTCCACACCGTATACAGTGGATAACACCGTGGACGGTAGAGCCCTATTGGCCGCGTAGGATCATACCGCTAACTTTACCTTTTACCTATTCAGCGAACTAAAAATGACTGTCTGTCTGCCTCTGTACGCAGCCTAATCTAACTTGTATTTTCTCGTGCTCCTTACATGAGGGATGCAATAATAGTAGCGCAGTTGTGCCCAGTCTTCCTTGAATACCGGTTCTCGAAAATTAACCAGCGTAGTTTCTTTAGGATGACGTCTCCTTTCTTCCAGAGATTTCTATTTTCAGTTTTCCGATCATCAAATGGCTCTGAGCACTACGGGACTCAACTGCTGTGGTCATAAGTCCCCTAGAACTTAGAACTACTTAAACCTAACTAACCTAAGGACATCACACACATCCATGCCCGAGGCAGGATTCGAACCTGCGACCGTAGCGTTTCCGATCATCTCTCGTACAGTTTCGTATGAGTTATACCGACCGGTTACAATTCTAGCGACGCGTCTTCGAATTCTTCGAGTTCTAGTATCGTGTCTACTCGATAAAGACTGCGCCGCTGGAGCAGTACTCCTCGAGTTGTCACCAAGGCTTCCAGTATGCCATTACTCTTCCTAGCGTATAACGCTCCGCCATGCACGTGTTAACCGTACCGCAGCACAACTGTCTGCTGAAACCCCAGAAAATGTACTCTCTTTTGGCAATATACTACTCTTGTTACGCAATGGTCTTAGCGTCGCATGACAAGTGTAGCCTACTTTTCGAAGTCCCTACAAGTTAGCGCCGTACATTTATACGATGTGACCTGCTCTAGATGTCAAGTAGTTCGTAACTGATCTTTAAACGGGTACTTAAGAGTCATTTCTCTTTCTTGTTGGCACTCTCTTGCTTTTACACACGTTAAAACGTAGCTGCCGTCCATTGGGCCAAGTCGAAATTTTTGTGCAAGTGTTTGTGTATTTCCCTACAGACGTCCAATGTCGATAATTTCCTCAAGACAAAAGCTTCGCTAGCGAATAGCCTGACAGTGCTGATCTGTTCAAAACATTAGAGTTCCTGCTGCCCGTCTTTCGAGAACACATGATGTTGCTTTCGTTTCTGTAACGTTCGCCGTGCAGTGCAGTGCAGTGTAGCGTATTAGTCAAACGTTTGTCGAACCGACCATATATTTGTGGAGATACTCCGCTCGTTCGTATCTCGGTCATTAATCGGTAGTATGGTATAGTGACTAACTCGTTTCTGAAATGTAAGAAGACCGAATCTAGCTAGTGACCATATGCCACTAAGCAAATGAATGATAAAATATTTGTATGCTATTATACAGTGCGTTTATTATAGGAGTCAACCTGACAACTCGCGCTGCAGCCGGTGCAAGTCGCCGAATCTTCCCCGAGCCTATTCAGTGACGTTCGTGTAGTTTATTGAGGTGCGCCGTTGGCTGTGAAGCGTTTCAGTTTACCGTGGTGTCGCTTTAAGTGCAGTATGTTACTGCTAAAGAAATGAAATACTCCCTTCAAGAGACAATTTATTGAATGATTTTCGCTCTGCAGTGGAATGTGCGCTGATATGAAACTACCTGGCGTATCAAAACTAGGGACTTTCGCCTTTCGCGGGAAAGTGTTCTACCAACTGAGCTACACAACCATGACTCGCGACCCGTCCTCTAAGCTTTATTTCCGCCAGTACCTGATTTCCTACCTACCAAACCGATACGCCACCTGCCAGAGTCCCAGGAACGGGCAGGGATCGGACACCGCCTCGATGCTATTACCGGCACATCGCGGAGAATAATGCTTCCGTCGTACATGAAACACCCAGTACATTCACGGAAGTGTGCACCCAGCGGCAAACCAGGTAACCACCTACAGGCAGAAAAGTAAGCCAGCAGGTAATAGTGGTAATAGGTTTCACATCTGTTCTCAACAGCGGACATGAAGTGTTTGCCAATGTATAAAAATATACCGTCACTGTGAACCAGATGAGGACATTTTGTCTGAAGATGCAGAGTTCAAAGTCGTCCTGCATATCCAAAAAGGCCTTATACTCCTCTGTTAACTACAGTGTGATCCGAAACTCACCTGGGAGAAAAACGGAGATGAGAGAAACATCAGTGACCCTTCAAACCTCCTGTCTGATTACAGCTGTGTGCCTGAACGGAACTCGAACCTGGAACTCTTGTCCTTCACCGGCAGGTGATCTGTTGATTCAGCTTTTCAAGTACGACCCACTGCTCATCTCAAAAGTGTACTTCCACCAGTACTTCTTCTCCAACATGAACAGAAATTTGTAAGGTAGGACTTAGATGGACTGACGGAAGAAACACGCTGTGAGGGCGACTCATGAGTCGTGCTTGGATAGCTCCGTCAACAGAGCACTTGGCTGCGTAAGACAAGTGCTTCACGTTCGAGACCTAGTTCGGCACACGAGTTTAATCCGCAAGGAATTTCGAAACCAGCGCACACTTCACTGCTGAGCAAAGCTTCCTTCTAGAATGTATAACATTTTTCACATGCTACACTGTGTCCCAAAAGACTACAGCATACAGAGTGGTCCATTGATAGTGACCGGGCCAAATATCTCACGAAATAAGCATCAAACGAAAAAACTGCAAGGGACGAAACTCGTCTAGCTTGAAGGGGGAAACCAGATGGCGCTATGGTTGGCCCTCTAGATGGTGCTGCCATAGGTCAAACGGATATCAACTGCGTTTTTTTAAATAGGAACCCCCATTTTTATTACATATTCGTGTAGTACGTAAAGAAATATGAATGTTTTAGTTGGACCACTTTTTTCGCTTTGTGATACATGTCGCCGTAGTAGTCACAAACGTATAAGTACGTGGTTTCACGTAACATTCCGGCAGTGCGGACGGTATTCGCTTCGTGATACATTACCCGTGTTAAAATGGACCGTTTACCAATTGCGGAAAGGTCAATATCGTGTTAAGGTATGGCTATTGTGATCAAAATGCCCAACGGGCGTGAGCTATGTACGCGGCTCGGTATCCTGGACGACATCATCAAAGTGTCCGGACCGTTCGCCGGATAGTTACGTCATTTAAGGAAACAGAAAGTGTTCAGCGACATGTGAAACGTCAACCACGACCTGCAACAAATGATTATGCCCAAATAGATGTTTTAGCTGCTGTTGCGGCTAATCCGCACGTCAGTAGCAGACAAATTGCGCGAGAATCGGGAGTCAAAAACGTCGATGTTGAGAATGCTACATCAACATCGATTGCACCCGTACCATATTTCTGTGCACCAGGAATTGCACGGCGACGACTTTGAACATTGTGTACGGTTCTGCCACTGGGCACAAGAGAAATTACGGGACGATGACAGATTTTTTGCACGCGTTCTATCTAGCGACGAAGCGTCATTCACCAACAGCGGTAACGTAAACCGGCATAATATGCACTACTGGGCAACGAAAAATCCACGATGGCTGCGACAAGTGGGACATCAGCGACCTTGACGGGTTAATGTATGGTGCGGCATTATGGGAGGAAGGATAATTGGCCCCCATTTTATCGATGGCAATCTAAATTGTACAGTGTATGCTGATTTCCTAAGTAATGTTCTACCGACGTTACTACAAGATATTTCACTGCATGACAGAATGGCGATGTACTTGCAACATGATGGATGTCCGGCACATAGCTCGCGTTCGGTTGAAGAGGTATGGAATAGCATATTTCATGACAAGTGGATTGGTCGTCGAAGCACCATACCATGGCCGCACGTTCACCGGATCTGACGTCCCCGGATTTCTTTCTGTGGGGAAAGTTGAAGGATATTTGCCATCGTGATCCACCGACAACGGATGACAACATGCGTCAGCGCATTGTCAATGCATGTGCGAACATTACGGAAGGCGAACTACTCGCTGTTGAGAGGAATGTCGTTACACGTATTTCCAAATGCATTGAGGTTGACGGACATCATTTTGAGCATTTATTGCATTAATGTGGTATTTACAGGTAATCACGCTGTAACAGCATGCGTTCTCAGAAATTATAAGTTCACAAAGGTACATGTACCACATTGGAACATCATCATCATCATCATCATTTAAGACTGATTATGCTTTTCAGCGTTCAGTCTGGAGCATAGCCCCCCTTATACAGTTCCTCCATGATCCCCTATTCAGTGCTAACATTGGTGCCTCTTCTGATGTTAAACCTATTACTTCAAAATCATTCTTAACCGAATCAAGGTACCTTCTCCTCGGTCTGCCCCGACTCCTCCTACCCTCTACTGCTGAACCCATGAGTCTCTTGGGTAACCTTGCTTCTCCCATGCGTGTAACATGACCCCACCATCTGAGCCTGTTCGCCCTGACTGCTACATCTATAGAGTTCATTTCCAGTTTTTCTTTGATTTCCTCATTGTGGACACCCTCCTGCCATTGTTCTCATTACTAGTACCTGCAATCATCCTAGCTACTTTCATATCCGTAACCTCAACCTTGTTGATAAGGTAACCTGAATCCACCCAGCTTTCGCTCCCATACAACAAAGTTGGTCGAAAGATTGAACGGTGCACAGATAACTTAGTCTTGGTACTGACTTCCTTCTTGCAGAAGAGAGTAGATCGTAGCTGAGCGCTCACTGCATTAGCTTTGCTACACCTCGCTTCCAGTTCTTTCACTATGTTGCCATCCTGTGAGAATATGCATCCTAAGTACTTGAAACCGTCCACCTGTTCTAACTTTGTTCCTCCTATTTGGCACTCAATCCGTTTATATTTCTTTCCCACTGACATTACTTTCGTTTTGGAGATGCTAATCTTCATACCATAGTCCTTACATTTCTGATCTAGCTCTGAAATATTACTTTGCAAACTTTCAATCGAATCTGCCATCACAACTAAGTCATCCGCATATGCAAGACTGCTTATTTTGTGTTTACATATCTTAATCTCACCCAGCCAGTCTATTGTTTTCAACATATGATCCATAAATAATATGAACAACAGTGGAGACAGGTTGCAGCCTTGTCTTACCCCTGAAACTACTCTGAACCATGAACTCAATTTACCGTCACCTCTAACTGCTGCCTGACTATCCATGTAAAGACCTTTATTGCTTGCAAAAGTTTGCCTCCTATCCCATAATCTTGTAGAACAGACAATAACTTCCTCCTAGGAACCCGGTCATATGCCTTTTCTAGATTTATAAAGCATAGATACAATTCTCTGTTCCACTCATAACACTTCTCCATTATTTGCCGTAAGCTAAAGATCTGGTCCTGACAACCTCTAAGAGGCCTAAACCCACACTGATTTTCATCCAATTGGTCCTCAACTAATACTCGTACTTTCCTTTCAACAATACCTGAGAAGATTTTACCCACAACGCTGATTGAAGAGATACCTCTGTAGTTGTTACAATCTTTTCTGTTTCCATGTTTAAAGATTTGTGTGATTACTGCTTTTGTCCAGTCTGATGGAACCTGTCCCGACTCCCAGGCCATTTCAATTATCCTGTGTAGCCATTTAAGACCTGACATTCCACTGTATTTGATGAGTTCCGACTTAATTTCATTCACCCCAGCCGCTTTATTGCACTGCAATCTATTGACCATTTTTTCCACTTCCTCAAATGTGATCCTATTTCCATCATCATTCCTATCCCATTCTACCTCGAAATCTGAAACATTACTGATCGTATTTTCACCTACATTCAGCAACTCTTCAAAATATTCCCTCTATCTGCCCAAGGCATCCACAGGATTCACCAGCAGTTTTCCTGACCTGTCCAATATACTTGTCGTTTCCTTCTTACCTCCCTTTCGAAGACTGCTAATTACACTCCAGAATGGTTTTCCAGCAGCTTGACCCATAGTCTCCAACCTGTTTCCAAAGTCTTCCCAAGATTTCTTCTTGGATGCTGCAATTATCTGTTTGGCTTTGTTTCTTTCTTCAACATAACTTTCTCTGCTACCTGAGTTCTAGTATGTAGCCATTTTTGATACGCCTTCTTTTTCCTTTTACAGGCTGCCTTGACTGTGTCATTCCACCAAGCTGTTTGCTTCATCCTACTTTTACCCACTACTGTTCCAAGACATTCTTCAGCCACCTCTAGTACTGCGTCCCTGTACCTTGTCCATTCCTTTTCCAATGACTGTAATTGACTACATTCAACTAACTGGTACCTTTCTGATATCGCTGTTATGTACTTGTGCCTGATTTCCTTATCCTGAAGTTTCTCCACTCTTGTCCTCCTACATATGGACCTGACCTCCTGCACTTTCGGCCCCACAATCCCACGTGTGTCCCTCACAGCCTTCCTGAATTTCTGATCTGTTATTATATAGTCAATGACAGATCTGGTTCCCCTGCCTTCCCAAGTATACCGGTGAATGTTCTTATGTTTAAAAAAGGAGTTTGTTATTACTACGCCCATACTGGTACAGAAATCCAAGAGTTGTTTCCCGTTCCTTTTGGTCTCCATATCCTATCCAAATTTACCCATAACCTTTTCATACCCTTCTGTTCGATTTCCAATCCTGGCGTTAAAATCACCCATGAGCAGAACACTGTCCTTGTCCTTTACTCTAACAACTACATCACCGAGTGCCTCATAAAAACTATCCATCTTGTCTTGATCTGTCCCTTCACAATGCGAATATACTGACACAATCCTATTTTTCTTGCTAGACACTGTCAAATCTATCCACATCAGTCGTTCGTTTACATACCTTATTGCAACTACGCTGGGTTCCATTTCTTTGCTGATGTAAAGCCCTACACCCCATTGTGCTATTCCTGCTTTGACTCCTGACAGGTAGACCTTGTATTCTCCCACTTCCTCTTCTTTCTCACCCCTTACCCGAATGTCACTAACAGCTAAAACGTCCAGCCCCATCTTACTTGCAGCCTCTGCCAGCTCTACCTTCTTCCCAGAGTAGCCCCCATTGATATTAATAGCTCCCTATCTCATTACCATTTGTTTGCCAAGTCGTATCTCAGGAGTCCCTGGTTTGTCAGTTAGAGGTGGGACTCCGTCACCTCCAAAGGTCCGAGGCATTTTGCTCTGATTGTTGCCAGCATCATATTTAAAGTACCAGGGAAGCAGGTTGCTAGCCTTACTTGCCCCGAGTCCCATTGGGTTTTACCACTAACGGCTGAGGGACTAACCGGTGGATTTGGTAGTCTTTGCCGTATGAGCACAAAGGTGACCACGATTCAGAATATGTCCGAGATGCCCAGCCTTATTCCAAAGTAACTGGTATCCCGACTGTCGGGACCACTTACTTGGCCACTCATACGTTGCCCGTGGTTCATGAACTAGGACATGACAACAGGAACCCACACCATGAACCACCACATTGGAACAACCGACATAAAATATTCAAACATACTTACGTTCTGTATTTTAATTTAAGAAACCTACCTGTTACCAACTGTTCGTCTAAAATTGTGAGCCATATTTTTGTGACTATTAAAGTGCAATCTATCACAAAGCGACAAAAGTGGTCCAACTAAAACATTCATATTTCCTTACGTTACACGAGTATGTAATACAAAATGGGGTTCCTATTTGAAAAAGTGCAGTTGATATCCGTTTGACCTATGGCAGCGCCATCTAGCGGGCCAACCACAGCGTCATCTGGTCCCCCCTTCAAGCTAGACAAGTTTCGTTCTTTGTAGTCTTTTTGTCTGACGCTTATTTCGTGAGATACTGGGCCCCCTCACGATCAATGGACCACCCTGTATATGCGGAAAAATTGAAAACTTTTAGCGCAGGAAAATCTCTGGGCCTGTGTTGTAGGGAACACATTTTAAACTTACTAACATTACTGTTTCGAAAAACAATACGACAGATAACACAAAAGGAAGGATGGATGTTTTTCTAAATAACATAAACAGTTTCTTTGCAGTTGATCTCCTACAGCTGGGCTTTACAACATACATGCTTGCGGAACAAGCTGTGAGCAGCAAGTCACGAGCAGGGAGCAGTGCGAGCACGCTACCCCCACTACTGGAGCAGAGCGGGGAGTGGGGAGAGTCACGTGGGGCACACAACAGCTGCCGCCAGTCAATGTACATCCGCGGCCACCTGCAGGGATATCATTCACGAATTATTACTGCGACAAATGAAACAAATAAAGGAGAATGTACATGTGCCACATAATTTTATTAGCTTAGTGTATGCCTCTACATTCGTATTAATTTGTGAACTGTTACACAATAAAAGGTGTCACTGAAGTGTGGGATTCTCTGTTATCTTGTACTTTTTGCCCTTTACAATTGCGTCTATGTTCGGAGTAATTGTTCTTGTGCACTGTAGGCGCAGCGTGCAGCTTAAATTTCGATCAGACAATGCGTTTCTCAGGTGCGTCTTGTTACATTTCATTGCAGAGAATAGTTGTTCACAAACATACGTGGAACCGAACATTGATATTATTGTAGCCGCCAGTTTGTGCAAACGAGGAAATCTATCCTGAGGGAAGTGCCTGTAGAATTCCAAAATGTTTTTCTTGTTCTGAACTTTGTCTCTGTATTCTCTGTCACACTGCAGGTAAATAATATCTAGTTGCAGCTCAGGACGAATCTCTTCAATATTCGCTGAATATGGAGAGGAGAATAGATGAAAATCACTGTCTAGTGCTGTCAGATCTTGAAAGCGTTGATCAAATTCTTCCTTATGGGCAACTAAACTATGTGAATAACGTTCACAGTCTTTGTGAACATCTTGCATGGATGATAATTTAGGGAAATGAGCTAGATTTCCTGTTTCCAGCTGAATCACCAAAAGTGTCAATTTCATTTTAAAAGCTCGTATTCGATCTATAAAATGAGTAATTAGCAGATCTTTACCTTGCAGTGAAATGTTCAAAGCATTCAAATGGCTAGTTAAATCTGCTAAGAACGCGAGATCACATTTCCATGAATGCTCTTTCAATTCAGGAACATATTTATCTCATCTAATAGGCAAAAAAATCGATTTAATAATTCGCCACAACGAAGCCAGCGGACCTCGCTCTAATAAGGCAGGCTACCATACTGGCTTTCTACATCCTCAAGAATGCTTTTAAATTGCCTGTGTTGTAGCCCATGCTTCCTTATATAATTGGTTGTACGAACAACAACACTCATCACATTTTTTAGAGTGATACTCTTTGCACATAAGTTTTCCTGGTGGATCACACAGTGAACCCCCCTTATTTCATTCGGCACGGTCAGTTTTTGCATTTTCTCCTTCAACAGTGCAACGAAACCTGATTTTTTCCTGTCGTCGCTGGTGCACCGTCTGTAGACACTGAAACTAAAGAATTCTACGACAGTCCTATATTTTCAACACTACTTAAAATGTCACCTCCGGTTGTAGTGTTCTTCATGGCTACTACGTCGAGGAGCTCCTCCCTCACCTGAAGATCTCTATTAACACCTCTAATAAATATGGCAAGCTGCGCTGTTCCAGTGATATCAACACTTTCGTCCAGAGCTAGAGAATACGCCATAAAATCTTTACAGATATTTGCAAGCTGGCTCTGGACGTCGTCTGCCATGTCCTGTATGCGACGCATAATGGTCATGTTAGATAATGGCACAATCCGAAACTGTTCAACTGGAGATGGACACAAATGTTCCGCTGCAACTACCAAACATTCTTTTATTAAATCGCCATCAGTGAAGGGGCGCAGGGATTTTGCTAACAGCAAAGCAATTTTGTAACTCACTCTGAGAGCTGCCTCAGTTGATTTTTCTTCGTCGTCCAGATGTTCTTCGGATAGCTTCCTTTTAAGTTTAATAACTTCCTGTGCACGATCTGGTCCATCACATTTTCCACTTCCGTAGTCTTTCGCGTGGTACGACAAATAATGTCGCTGCAAATTAAATTTCCTAAAAGAATTCAGCGTTTTATGACATACTAAACATTTTGCAACACCAACTTTTTCTGTAAACAGATACAGTTCCTCCCAATGGGGGTTGAACTGCAAAATCATCGTTGGGGTTACACAACGGCGACTTGACATGATTCTTAACCAGCGAAGTGACTGTTAGAGCTGATCGTAGTACTTTAAACGTTACACAGTCGGCGCGAATTCAATAGGCACGCTGCGGCCCTATTCAAACGTGCGCGCGCATTTCCCCTCCCTCCCTACTCCGCGACCTTGCACCTGCTCGCGAGCACGTGCCTGAGCAGACGCGAGTACTCGCGCTCAAAACCGGCCACTTGTTACGCCCTGTCCTACAGACCTCCAAATAGCAGATATTGAAATGTACTGTATGTCCCTAAATGGATGGCAGTGTGTTTCCTTTACTGCCTCTACTAGAGACATCAGACTACGAGTCTACCTCTTAATCCAAACTCCACTGACTATTTTTCTTACTTGTGCACTTTAACGCACACAGTATGCTATGGGACTTGGGTCCTCCTTGCGTTGGGGTCGAGCTGTAGAGAGCCCTATGACGTCTCACAAGTTGTGTATGATCAACACAAACTATAAGGTCCTTACTCTATAGCCCCAAAATATTCTTCTCACTGGGAAGCTATTTGTGATATTTATTTCAGTGGCCACTTACCAGCATAGCAGTCCTCAAAAGAATGCCATCAACACAGAGTACCAAGAGATCAAACTGGCAATTGTACAGCTTACTGGCTGTTCTTGAACATCGATAAAGCATCCAGGACTGGATGGACCAAACGACGAATGCGGTTCACTGGTCCACTTATTTATACGTTCCAAAGGTCTCTGGGCACTTTAGGAGGCCTCCCGTTTGTTAGTGGAATGACGAGCCCCTGTTTATAATTCGGGAAAGGCCCACTGAAGAAAATCTTACAGCCATTTTGGTTGCAAGGCCCAATGCTCGAGGAACAATCAAAGGAGTGATAGAAGTCGTGGGGAGTATTCTTGATTCTATCAACTGTTATCCTTGCTCTACAGAAGTATGGGTAGCCATCAGATGGATTTCTGGTAAACGCGCCCGGTTACCCATAGTTCCAATGCCTAGACAGAGGTGTCAACAAAGAACGCCTGGGTACATCCACCATTCAGTGGCGGAGCACTTGGCTATAATTACCGCTACTACGAGAATCCAGAATACCGACACTGCTGAGCAACATAGGAGAGAGTTATGTTAGACATCAGATGTAAAAACTCTTAGTCGTTCGCTTCTGCGTGTGAGAACTAGATTCAGCATTGTCTGAGTCTTGATATATTGCGCTGAACCACGACCAAATACAGTACAGCATGCTTTGGCACCTGCGAGATGTTTCGAAGGACATCCTATATTAATTTAGTATAGCAGAAAAGAAAATTTCACAATCAGCGGGAGGTGACAAAACCAGCCGATAACCAAATATATTCCAGCAATTATTGATGCGTTCCCTTAACAAAATTTGTGGTAAGGCCTTGGATCAAAAGGCCAACAATCGCCTGATCTTGATACCTGAGAACAGACCAGAACAGATTCATGAAGTACTGATCCATTATCGACTACCATACACCGCTGGAGATCTTTTAACAATCAGCAAATTACGGGACTTCCTTCATTTAGGCATTATGAATATGCATGAAATATTCCTCCATACCTCTGTCCTATAGGGGAATAAGGATATCAACAAAAATTACTTGTACGCTTTTTCGAGTCCTTCGCAGAACTGTAAAATACAGGGTTATTACAAATGATTGAAGCGATTTCACATCTCTACAATAACTTTATTATTTGAGATATTTTCAAAATGTTTTGCACACACATACAAAAACTCAAAAAGTTTTTTTAGGCATTCACAAATGTTCGATATGTGCCCCTTTAGTGATTCGGCAGACATCAAGCCGATAATCAAGTTCCTCCCACACTCGGCGCAGCATGTCCCTATCAATGAGTTCGAAAGCATCGTTGATGCGAGCTCGCAGTTCTGGCACGTTTCTTGGTAGAGGAGCTTTAAACACTGAATCTTTCACATAACCCCACAGAAAGAAATCGCATGGGGTTAAGTCGGGAGAGCGTGGAGGCCATGACATGAATTGCTGATCATGATCTCCACCACGACCGATCCATCGGTTTTCCAATCTCCTGTTTAAGAAATGCCGAACATCATGATGGAAGTGCGGTGGAGCACCATCCTGTTGAAAGATGAAGTCGGCGCTGTCGGTCTCCAATTGTGGCATGAGCCAATTTTCCGCGGGCTACGCGTGAAACTTGCCCGCACGCGTTCAACCGTTTCTTCGCTCACTGCAGGCCGACCCGTTGATTTCCCCTTACAGAGGCATCCAGAAGCTTTAAACTGCGCATACCATCGCCGAATGGAGTTAGCAGTTGGGTGATCTTTGTTGAACTTCGTCCTGAAGTGTCGTTGCACTGTTATGGCTGACTGATGTGAGTGCATTTCAAGCACGACATACGCTTTCTCGGCTCCTGTCGCCATTTTGTCTCACTACGCTCTCGAGCGCTCTGACGGCAGAAACCTGAAGTGCGACTTCAGCCGAACAAAACTTTTTGAGTTTTTCTACGTATCTGTCCTGTGTCGTGACCATATGTCAATGAATGGAGCTACAGTGAATTTATGAAATCGCTTCAATCATTTGTAATAGCCCTGTACATCTTAGCTTGGAATCCTATTAGGCTTAGCTTGCGACATGTCACTGAGTTTTGGGCACTTAGGAAGCCAGTAAAATAAATTAGAATCTGAGACAAAAAATCAAGCAGTGGCAGAAGAAAGAAGATACTTTCTAGGCGAAGGGAATAATGAATGGGCATTATGGTATAACATCATGTCGACGATGGGGTTGTTAGAGACGGAGCACAAAATTGGACTGGACAAGGATGAGAAAGAATACTTGCCGCGTTGTTGTCAAAAGAACCATTCCGGATTTCGCCTTAAGAGATTCAGCTAAGCCTCGAGGATTCTAAACCTGGATGGATGGACGACGGTCTGAATCCCTCTCCTCCCGAATGCAAACCCAATGCTGAACCGCGTTCTGAGAGGCTCGAGGCAATTCTCTTGAAATGAAAGGAGAATGTTCACGCGAAACCAGATGTACGATGTTACGCATTGTGGTTATTTAGCTAGTATTTTCAAAAAATTCCTATTTTTGTTACAAAAAAAGGTAGCAAAGAGAGAGATCCTGCGTAGGAACGTTCTACACAAAGCTCGCTTAGCTGAAAACCAATAAAAAATTGTTTAGTTGTCACAGATGGGAGACGCATTTATTCGTCGCTGTCGTAAAATGTTTTCCTGTCGTATTCATGTGGCAATGTTTTAAATTAACAGGCGAAAATAAAATTGAGTTGAGTACGCCCTTTCGTTTACAGCAACGCTCGTCCTTTTTATGTCGGTTGCGTTATAAACCGAAAAACAACGAGTGTGGAATTAAAATAAAAAGTAAAACCAACATGGGCCATCGGCATACTCTGCTTTACGATCCAGTGATTGTAGAGGGTCCCGACGTTTTCAAAGCTTTGACTGACGAAGTTTTCTTTCATCGAGTTTAGCGGAGAGTGTTTATTGTGCAGCATTCCGGGAACTGAATCAGGCGTGTCGTGTTTGGCTTCCAACACTAGCTCATAGAATTGTGCACTCCGAATTTCTGGCCAGGCAGAGTGCAGTTTATACAGTGGTCTAAACCTTCGTGCTACGTTTTTGCTTCCATTCTTGTTAACTTGCTTACTAGCTTCAAATATTGTACATTTCGGTATGGTCAACGATTCGCTAACAAAATGAACCGACGCTCATGACCTTTCATAAGTGATGTCATCATCATCATCATCATCATCAATCCACAATTGTATCGCTGTCGATGAAAAAATAATACAGTGTACTCCACTGATTTTCATATTGCTCATACCGAACAAGACCATCTGTCCTCATCCGACTGGTCCAGTAAGCCCTAGCCCAAGTGTTTATTTCGTGATAGTGGCACATTAAAGATAAGCCGATGAACATAGAAATAACTTTAAACCATCAGATATATTCCATCATTTTTCGGGATTGCATCCGGGATATTATTAATTCGTGTACCGATATTTCGGATGACAACCTTTCAGCCAGTCTCAAGGTGAGCCGCTTGCAAGATCAGACGGGTGCTTTACAGGTGGAGTAAACGGTCATGCTTCATAGATGGTACTGTTAGTAAAAAGAACATCAGTCATTGATTAAACTTTACTCTTCTAAGAGTAAAACAAAGCTTGCGCAGAGTCAAAGTAAATATTGTTCTATGTCGTCACTGCCTGGCATTACAACATGTGCCATCCATAACAAGGATAATCTATGACTGACGCTCTTGTTACCAGCAGTACTATGTTAAACGCACGCGCTTGTACTTCGCGGCTATAAGTGCGTAAAAAAATCTTACCAGGTGCCTCACATTGAGAATGACTGAAAGGTTGGCCGGCCGGTGTGGCCGAGCGGTTCTAGGCGCTTCAGTCTGGAACCGCGCGACCGCTACGGTCGCAGGTTCGAATCCTGCCTCGGGCATGGATGTGTGTGATGTCCTTAGGTTAGTTAGGTTTAAGTAGTTCTAAGTTCTAGGGGACTGATGATCTCAGATGTTAAGTCCCATAGTGCTCAGAGCCATTTGAACCATTTTTGAACCGAAAGGTTGTCAGGCGAAATATGGGTAAATGAGTTAATAAAATCACGAATGCACCCCGAAAAAATGTATGAATATTCGATCCACTGAGAACTTCAAGAAACACAAGGGATTTATATTTTTCAGTGTACAGGTTGTCCCAGGAGGAGTGGTCATTATTCAGGGATATGACGGGAACTATCATTCGAAGCAAGAAAGACCAGCACGCGTGGGTTCGAAAATACATACCTTAAAAGCTATGAGCACTTGGTCATCTTCGATACTGTGGAACAATTCTTTTTTACTGAAAGCTCTTTGCTTTCTATATTTCGAGAGGAGGTAGTATGGAATAAACGAAGAAAAAATTGTCTAGTAAACATGGGTTCTAGAGGGCATACTTTAAGAGATATGAGCACTGGTTCATCAGATGTGTTTCACAGTAGTGAAGATGAATGAGTTATCATGGATCTTAAGGTATGCACTTTAGAGCCTGAGTATATTGGGTTTCTTTTTTTCTTGTTTTGGTCCATAGTACAACATCACAAATCGATTTCCCTAGATGGTAGTTGATAGATTGTTACAATCCTTAGAAGAGCAGTTAAATAAAGTATTATAGTAGTACCAGCTATTGGTCTCAATAGAATTCGTACAGAGCTGATTTTTGGCTGCGCAGCTAATATGCTTCTTCGATCCTCATCAGTTATACCACGTTTCATGACTACTCATCACGGAGTAATACGAAACTAGTAATTTTAGGTATAGCTGCTATGGAGCTACAGCTCCTGATTATTAATATTATAATATTATATAAATTAAAATATATTTATACTTTGCGGCCAGTTCCCGTCAAACTTCAAAGTAAAATGTCCTTGACGTGACTGCCACGTTGCCAGCATTGATGAAATACTAACTCATACTAGATACCAATCAACTTTCTAAGTAAATAAAGAAAATTTTAGTCTCCGACGGAGCCCACAGCCGCAAAAAATTCTGTATGTTAACTATTTGCCGCACAGGACTATCATTAATGAATTAAAATATTCTTTCTTTTTTTTTCTTCACTACCGCACTGTTTCCGTTTTTCCTTGTAGTATAAATCATCAAACAGGCATTTGGCTTACAGTCAAAACCTACGTTGGTCATTAGTTGTTCAACTATAGTGTAAATTTATTTCCGACCACCTGTTCGTCAGGTGTTCCTCTACGTTCTTATACAAAGTGCTCCGTTACGTCTGGAACCGCCGTTCTAAAACCAAAGCAGGTGTACAGGGTGAAAAGTATTTAATGCGACTAACTCTGGGAGGTTGTAGGGGACATCAAAGCAATTATTTTTCCCTTATGTCATTTTTTCCTATGAGGGTTATTTAAACCGGTGGAGGCCGTATTACGCTCTTCAGTTGTAGGCAACTGCTGTCCACCAGTGTAGTAGTGCATTGTCTCTGTTTACTAATGGAGCGATACACCTGGAGTGAGTACACTGATATGGTTGGTGCGTACTACGTATCGCACCACAACAGTCGAGCTGCACAGCGGGTTTACCAACAACAATATCCTAATCGCCGTATCCCGCATCATACGACCTTTGCTGCTGTGTACCAACGTCTGCGTGAGACGGGGAAATTTAGCAGATTACCTGGACACGGACGCCGTAGCACGGTAAGAACGCTGCGATTTGAGGAAGCTGTCTTGCAGCATACGGAGCGGGATCCTTCAATCAGCGCTCGTGCAGTTCACGTACCATGGGGACGAATCAGACGAATGTAAAATCAATCCTTCGAGAGCAATTGTTACGTCCATTTCACTTACAGCTTGTCCACAACCTGGATCCAGTTCATTATACAACCAGAGCACAGTTTTCGCAGTGGTACCTGGAACAGTGTGCAATGCATCCTAAATTTCCATCCTCTGTGTTGCTTACAGATGAAGCCATGTTTGGGAGTGATGGAGTCATCAACACGCACAATTCGCATGTTTGGAGTGAGGATAACCCACATGCCACAATTACTAGCGCTCATAAAGTGCGGTTCTTCGTTAATGTGTGGGTCGGTGTTGTTGGGGACTGTTTAATTGGGCCGTATCTGCTACCTAGGCGATTAAATGGCAGCCACTATTACAATTTTCTCGCCAGAGCATTGCCAGAATTTCTGGAAGACGTCCCGCTCCCTACAAGGCATCGCACGTGGTTCCAACATGACGGGGCACCAGCACATTTCAGTCGTCGTGTGCGTCGATTCCTGGACCGACGGTTCCCAGAAACGTGGATTGGCAGAGGTGGTCCTGTACCATGGCCTGCTCTATCCCCAGATATGCCCCCTCTGGACTTCTTTGTGTGGGGAGAGATGCGCAACCTTGTTTACACAACTCCTATTGCATCAGAAGAGGATCTGGTTCCCCGGATAGTAGCAGCAGCAGGAACAATTCAGGATACTCCTGGGATTTTTGCCAGTGTCAGACAGAGCATGATCCGACGGTGTAACCTTTGTTTACGTGTCAATGGAGGTATTTTTGAAAAACTAGTATAATTGAAACTGGGTTGTGTTAATGTGTTGTCTCTTGGTCATAAAAAAAATCGAAAAGTGTTTGTTGGTTTAATTAATTTGCCGCTAGAGAAATCTTCATCTACCGGTTTAAATACCCCTTATAGGAAAAAATAACATTAGGAAAAACATTTGTTTTGATCTCCCCTACAATCTGCCAGAGTTTGTCGGTTTAAATGCTTTTCACCCTGTATAAACAGAAATATGAAGTCAAGTAGTATGAGGATGGGAGAGGGGGGAAAACTTCTGTGATTATATTACCAACATGGCGGCCATTTTGGAAGCCGTCAACTTGGATGCAACTCATAATTTTCAAATGTAAAGGCGTAAAAAATGGCGTGTTTCTTCTGAGCATAGCTTCATTCATCATCGGGGCCTAAGCGTGCTATTTTTTGTAGGCTAGGCTGAGAATTACCAACTTATGAATAAGAAAAAAATGTTAAAACCAAAACTTGTATAATAGAAAGACTGTAAAAGTATCTTAGTTACATGTTTCTACTAAGACTGCGTGAATTTACCGCACGAAGTGTTATAAATAAATACATAAAAATATTAAACAACTATACATTAACAAAAATATAACACATAAACTCACAGTTACATCTTTCTGTAAATTAGTTCTATTCTCCTTTTTTTTCTGGGCGTAGTCATCGATAGCACGACATATGAATTCCTGCCGTTTGGTTGAAGATTTCCAGTTCCATTCTCTATAGCCAAAATTGCCCAGTCTGATAGTCTGTCATTTGTCATTGTGTTGCGAAGGTAGGTTTTAACACATTTTAAATGCTCTTGAAGTGGTTGTAGCTGGAATTGCAAGAACCAATGACAGTAATTTCACACATACAGGAAACACATTTTTGAATCCCTTGCTTACAATGGACATCTGTTCCTTGATATACCACGAATCTAGTTTCGATGTTTGCTATTACTGTGTCCTGATGAAGTTGATACCATCAGTCCTTCACTTTCCTTTTCTTTCTCCAAATCCACCTTCAGTTCGCGTAATATGTATCACGGCTGCGGATTTCAGGTGGTGTCTGTTCTTTCTGTCATGTCCGAAAGAACAGACACCACTCATTCACATATGAGTTCATTGTTTCTCAGACTGCCCGGCTGGTGCCTAGGCGATGCGAAGTAGCGTTATCTGTTAGAAAAATGCTGAATGACTTACCATTCCACTCAGGCACGTATCGACCTATTGGAGAACAGTGGAAATAAATCAAATGTTAGATTTTAAAAATCGTGTCAGCTCTGTAGAAATACAGCCTGCCATGTGAAACAAATATGTTTACTGCGCATGCTCCTAACAAGCATGGAATTTCGAGCAGCTAGAGGAGCGATGAATCATACTGGCTGGCGCATATTCAAAGTTCAAACGTAAAATATGTGAAATCATTTACAAGCGTACATAATCGGATCAGATTAATATTGTAACCTTATTTGTCCGTCGCTGACACAGAAGACTGCAAACCTTCTTTCCTTCCCGTCTGGGCAAGCCGTGCAGTCGCTAGAGTACATGTAAAGCTTACTGGGGCTGGGTAAATGCTAGCTATAATGAAGTCGATAATTCGATTGTAATATTGGCATTTTATTTTGATATTCCTCATAACTGACAAAATTTGCCAAAAAATGGGAATCTCTTTGTCCACTCACACACTCCTGACAATTAACAATTTGCAATTACGGGCCCCCTATTACTGGCAGCTGCGTTGATAAATACTCGGCACTTCGCAAGGATAACTACCAGATCAAGAATATTAGGTAAGTTGTTGGAAGTGGTTAAGCGTTGGTGAAAATCTTACTTCTGAGCACACGAAGAGCTCTAACCGCAGAACTCTGCACGGAACACGCGTTGGTGTAGTGCAGCGATACAGACCGTATATCTCCCTTCGAAGACGATGGCCAAGACGCCGTCTCCAAGTCCGTACCGCTCGATGGCTGAAGGCGAAGTCCACAATTCTCCCGTCTCCCACGCGTACGAAAAGGCGGCGCAAGAATACTCAGTTTCGGCCAATGTGGAACGCTCTATCATCGCCGAAATCCCTCCAACGGCATTTCTGAGATCTACCCAATGATCGAGTAGGCCCTAACACCCCTAGGCAAACGAAATTCCCGTCTTGGCCACGTGTTGCCCAGCACAGGTGGCTCCGGATGCCGGGCTGTCCCCAAAAGCTCCGTATTGTGCCGCGTTTCCGGTGACCGCTACCTGCCGCCCACGGCGGCCCGGCGAGCCACGGCCAGCTGCAGACTTTACATTCCACAAGTCTCAACTTCCGACACTTTTCACCAACGCTTTAAGTTAGTGGCTTAATCATGCAGACATGCAGGGAATACTGCTCGAGAGTGCCTCATATTTATCATAATTCAATACAGTCGTGATCTGATGCCCTTGCCAGTCCCTTTATTATTAATACTAATGTTGGTAAGCTAACGTGTAAGTGCCCATGTCCTGGCACCTTACAATATCATTTTGGAAGAATTATTTTGACAGTTTTTTGGTAGGCCCAGCCCTAGAGCCTGAATGGACCCTTCGCCACGGTTAATGATAGAGTTACGACTGATGTTTCTTCCTTACAGATGACGTGAAAGCTGATGGTGTTAACACAAGCCAAAGGCATTCATATCGTCGTGATACCAGGAGGAATTTCCTGATGAAAGTGACAAAGCAGACGGTATCTTCACCGATTTCAACTGACCGCGCCACTCCTTCGTGTATGCAAAATTGGGGAAGACGTCACTTTGTCGGTCGTCCTCTTCTAGTCAGAGAATCAAACAACTTACTGAAACATTAAGTTTCAAGACAGTATTAGCTTCGAATGATGTGTGTCATTGTGGCACTTACATATATTGTCATTACTTTGTAGTTGATCAGATACAAATAAAGTAGGGTTATGTATTCTTCTAGTAGGTCTTTTTGGATAGTTTTCGTCGCCTCCCTGAATAAAATACTCGATTATATCTTAGAGTTTCAGATATTTATACATATGGTGTAAGAGAGTTTTCTTAGAAATGCCGTTAACTGTTTGGTAAATGTCCCAAGCTGACGGCGTCATATTGCAGTGGCCGTATGATGTACAGCACTGAATTACATCGAAGCCCATACGGAAGGAAAATATTCTTATTTATCGAAAGTGGCAGGAAGTAAATAGCAATGTAGCTGAGCAATCAGTATCAAATATTCAGTTCGGCGAGTACAAATGCATAAAATTCAAAAACATCGTTCAGGGCACCTTAGACATGTAAGTACCAAGTAAAGGTGTAAGATATGGGAAATATCCGCCGTCGTTCAACAGCTGATGTAGAAAGTTGATACGAAAAGAAAGAGAGCTTAATCACAGGAATAAGCAATGTCGAAGCCTTTTCGACAGACTAAATCGAAACGAACTCAAAGTGAGCGTAACGGGAGCAGTAGTAGTATGAGGAACGTTCAGTGAAGTTGACAGTGAAATTTTGTTATTCAATCTGACAAGAAATACTAAGAAGATTAAAACTGTGTGCCCGACCGAGACTCGAACTCGGGACCTTGCCCGCTAAAGGCAAAGATCCCAAGTTCGAGTCTCGGTCGGGCACACAGTTTTAATCTGCCAGGAAGTTTCGTATCAGCGCACACTCCGCTGCAGAGTGAAAATCTCATTCTGAATACTAAGAAGTCTTGGTCTTGCATAAAGTTAATAAGTGGATCAAAGTCATCTATTCAGTCACTGCCACCGAAACAGACGATGACAAAGAGAAAGGTGAAATAATATATTCGGTCTTAAGAAATGGTTTCGCTGCAAAAGATAGTAATACGACTACTCCTTTGAGTCATAGCACCAATGTCGAAATAAAAGATATTGAGATAAGTGATTGCTGAATATAAAATCACCGAAGATCGCTTGATAGTGTAAAGGCATATAGACCGGATGAGACACTTGTGATATTGCATATGGATTATGCGAAAGATCTTGCTCCCACTGTAGCAATAGTCCATCGTAGCAAAGGGCAAGAAGCGATTGAAGAAAGAAAGCAAATGATCTCCCTTTCCAAACTGGGTCGTCAAACATACAAACGTAGTTATAGACCTGAATGAATGTCGTCTGACTAGGGCCTCCCGTCGGGTAGAGCGTACACCGGGTGCAGGTCTTTAGATTTGACGTCACTTCGACGACTTGTTCGTCGATGGGGATGAAATGATGACGATTGGGACAACTCAACACCCAGTCTCTGAGTGTAGAAAATCTCCGACCCAGCCGGGAATCGAACCCGGGCCCTTAGGATTGACATGCTGACCACTAAGTTACCGGGATCGGACGTTACAGAACTATACAGCTGACATAAATCTGTGTAGAGTTATAGAATGTTTTTATGCACAGGCCTTATGATATTTATGGATAAATGAAATCTCCTCCATAACAATCAACAGCGATTCTGCAAGCACAGATGATGTGGAAAACAGCTCACTGTGTTCCCCGTAACATTCAGAGCGCCGCAGACAACGGCTCCCATGTTGATGCTGACATCCGGAAGGCATTCGAAACAGATACAACTTTGGAATGATATAGAAATTTCAAAATCTTAAACATGGCTGCGAAACACGAACTTTTAAAATCTGAAGAGGTTCAAAAATCAGCCAACCAGTTGCAGAACAAAGATTTATTAGCCCTTGACCTAGGCCGCTCGGCTTCATCTAATCTAATGTAACATCATGTGATGATCCGCTATCGGGTGGTGAAATGTAGCCCCCCCCTCCCCCCTGAATAGGTCAGGCGTGCACTACACGCCAGAAGCGGCTACAAGGGTAGCGGAGTACGTGTGGAGTGCACATGTGGGTTTTTTAGGTTAGAGAATTCCCTCCCTAGGCCCGACAAGACGCCTCCTGAGACGCGGCAAGGTAGGAGTAGGCAAAATGCAACAGGGGATAACAATATTAATGTGCTAATAGTAAACTGCAGGAGCGTCTATAGAAAGGTCCCAGAACTACTCTCATTAATAAACGGTCACAATGCCCATATAGTACTAGGGACAGAAAGTTGGCTGAAACCAGACGTAAACAGCAATGAAATCCTAAACTCAGATTGGAATGTATACCGCAGAGACATGCTGGACAGTGAAGGGGGAGGCGTGTTTATAGCGATAAGAAGTGCAATAGTATCGAAGGAAATTGACGGAGATCCGAAATGTGAAATAATTTGGGTGAATGTCACGGTTAGAGCAGGCTCAGAGATGGTAATTGGATGTCTCTATAGGCCCCCTGGCTCAGCAGCTGAGCACCTGAATGATAATTTGGAAAATATTTCGAGTAGATTTCCCCACCATGTTATAGTTTTGGGTGGAGATTTTAATTTGCCGGATATAGACTGGGAGACTCAAACGTTCATAACGGGTGGCAGGGATAAAGAATCCAGTGAAATTTTTTAAAGTGCTTTAACTGAAAACTACCTTGAGCAGTTAAACAGAGAACCGACTCGTGGCGATAACATATTAGACATTCTGGTGACAAACAGACCCGAACTATTTGAAACAGTTAACGCAGAACAGGGAATCAGCGATCATAAAGCGGTTACTGCATCGATGATTTCAGCCGTAAATAGAAATATTAAAAAAGGTAGGAAGATTTTTCTGTTTAGCAAAAGTGACAAAAAGCAGATTTCAGAGTACTTGACGGCTCAACACAAAAGTTTCATCTCGAGTACAGATAGTGTCGAAGATCAGTGGACGAAGTTCAAAACCACCGTACAATATGCGTTAGATGAGTATGTGCCAAGCAAGATCGTAAGAGATGGAAAAGAGACACCGTGGTACAACAACAGAGTTAGAAAACTGCTGCGGAAGCAAAGCCTTGCAGACAAACAAAAATTACGCGGAGCGAAATGTAGTGTGAGGAAGGCTATGCGAGAGGCGTTCAATGAATTCGAAAGTAAAGTTCTATGTACTGACTTTGCAGAAAATCCTAAGAAATTTTGGTCTTATGTCAAAGCGGTAGGTGGATCAAAACAATATGTCCAGACACTCTGTGGCCAAAATGCTACTGCAACAGAGGATGACACACTAAAGGCCGAAATACTAAATGTCTTTTTCCGAGGCTGCACTGTTGTTCCTTCTCTAGTTTCTCGCAGAGATGACAAAATGGTAGATATAGAAATAGACGACACAGGGATAGAGAAACAATTAAAATCGCTCAAAAGAGGAAAGGCCGCAGGACCTGATGGGATACCAGTTCGATTTTACACAGAGAACGCGAAGGAACTTGCCCCCCTTCTTCCAGAGGTGTACCGTAGGTCTCTAGAAGAGCGTAGCGTTCCAAAGGATTGGAAAAGGGCACAGGTCATCCCCGTTTTCAAGAAGGGACGTCGAACAGATGTGCAGAACTATAGACCTATATCTCTAACGTCGATCAGCTGTAGAATTTTGGAACACGTATTATGTTCGAGTGTAATGACTTTTCTGGAGACTAGAAATCTACTCTGTAGGAATCAGTATGGGTTTCGAAAAAGACGGTCGTGTGAAACTCAGCTCGCGCTATTCGTCCACGAGACTCAGAGGGCCATAGACACGGGTTCACAGGTACATGCCATGTTTCTTGACTTGCGCAAGGCGTTCGATACAGTTCCCCACAGTCGTTTAATGAACATAGTTAGAGCATATGGACTATCAGACCAATTGTGTGATTGGATTGAAGAGTTCCTAGATAACAGAACGCAGCATGTCATTCTCAATGGAGAGAAGTCTTCCGAAGTAAAAGTGATTTCAGGTGTGCCGCAGGGGAGTGTCATAGGACCGTTGCTATTCACAATATACCTAAATGACCTGATGGATGACATCGGAAGTTCACTGAGGCTTTTTGCAGATGATGCTGTGGTGTATCGAGAGGTTGTAACAAGTTTCTAGAACATACCGAAGAGTCAAGCAGTATATTGCTCCCTCCTACGTACATCTCGCGAAGAGACCATGAGGATAAAATCAGAGAAATTAGAGCCCACACAGAAGCATACCGACAAGCCTTCTTTCCACGAACAATACGAGACTGGAATAGAAGGGAGAACCGATAGAGGTACTCAAGGTACCCTCCGCCACACACCGTCAGGTGGCTTGCGGAGTATGGACGTAGATGTAGATGTAGATGTAACAAGATCACTTCTTCTGAGGCAGTTATTTTTAAAAATATCGAAACCTAGGTCAAGGGCTAATAAACCTTTCTTTTGCTACTGGTTGGCTGATTTTTCGACCTTTTTATATAGAAGTTTATTGAGGTAACTTACAGAATGGGTAGACTTGTCATTTTGTAGCAACACAACCACAGTTTCACACACAGTGTCAAGTGTGGTTTTGGTTCGACGCGACTACCATTTGGATGCGGCAAACATCCCTCAGGTAATCAATTTCTACCCACACACGTTGCAGCGAATCGCGCGTACCTTGTGCAATGACGCTGTAGATTCGATTTTTCAGGTCAGCTAAAATGTTTGATAGGCGAGAAACATACACACACTCATGAATGAAACCGCAGAGAAAGATATCCAGTGGTGTCAAGTTTAAGGAGTGAGATGGCCATGCGATTGGCCCTTCATGGCCAATCCACCTACCTCGAAAGCGATTATCGAGGAAACCACGAACTTCCGTGAGGAAATGAGGTGATGTACCGTCTTGCTAGTAGTAAACCATCCCATCTCGGTCATCTTGACCGATCTGTGGAATTAAAAAGTTTTCATGTGTATCCAGATCACAATATCAGTGACAGTCGGACAGTTGTATAGTTCACGACATGAAACCAAAACACTCAGCGACAACATTCCGCACCAATGAAAGCAGCCATTTTAACTGTGCACAACGCTTGCGCTCCTGGTGGTGGAATGGAATAGTGATGCACTGCGTGAGTCAAACTTGAGATTCTTTGTGGCAGAATGACATGTCTACGACTTCTGTAAGTTACTGGAATAAATTTATATATCATTCCGAAGTTGTAAATCCCTTTTTAACTCAACTCGTATGTACTGGAAATTAGTGAACTACGATGGCAGTAGGAAGAATGAGATGTCTGGGCGGATGAGTACACGGTTATCAATATAAAATGAAATAGGTGTAATGCAGGAGCAGGTCTAATAATGAATAAGAAAGTATGAATGCAGGTAACCTACCATGAACAACTTAGTAAACACATTAACCAGACTATAGAAAGAAGTCCAGTCCCAACAATGCAATACAAGTACATATGCTTACTAGCTACGCAGGTGATAAAGGGAGTGAAACAGTGTATGAAAAAAGAAAAATAACTATTCAAATAAGAAAGGGAAACGAGAACGTAATTATGATGAGGGGTTGTAATTCAACACTAGGAAAAGGAAATGAAGAAAATGTAGTGGGTGAACATGGACTGGGAGAAAGGAATGAAATGGGAAATCGTCTGGTAAAATTTTGCACAGAATATAACTTAAACATCGCCAACACTTGGTCTAAGAACTATGAAAGAAGACGACATACGTGGAAGAGATGTGGACATCCTGGACGTTTTCAGACTCATTATATAATGACAAAACAGTTTTCGAAACCCGCTTTCAAATTGCAAAACGTTTCCTGGGGTAGATGCGGACTCTGGCTATGGTTCATTGGTTATAAGCTGTAGATCGAAGCAAAAGAAATCGCAGAAGGTAGGAAATTAAGGAGATGGAACGTGTGTAAATTGAAAGAACAAGAGGTTGTTGAGAGTTTCAAATGGAGCATTAGGCAACAACTGACTGAAACGGGGATACAAATAAAACAGAAGGCGAATGGGTAGCTTTGAAAGATAAAATGGTGAAGGGAGCATATGATGAAATATAGGCAAAAAGACAAAGAGAAATATAAATCCTTCGATACCACACGAGATACCAAATTTCGTTGAAGATAGGAGAAAACATAAAAATACAGCAAACAAGGAATACAAAATCGAAAGCGTACGTCTAAAAATGAAATTGACAGAAGTGATAAAAGGATTAGCAAGAATATTCAGTGGGCAAACTCAAGGCCTTAGAATCATGAATGCCGCTTATAGAAAAATTAAAGAAATCTTCGGAAAAACAGAAGCGGCTGTATGAATGTCAAGAGATCTGATGGCGAGCCGATACCAAGTGAAAACAAAAATGTGGAAGGAAAATACAAAACGACTGTGCAGATGTTCAAATGTGTGTGAAATCTTATCAGTCCTCGACAACTTAGAATTACTTACACCTAACTAACCTAAGGACATCACACACATCCATGCCCGAGGCAGGATTCGAACCTGCGACCGTAGCGGTCGCGCGGTTCCAGACTGAAGCGCCTAGAACCGCTCGGCCGCACTGGCCGGCCCGAGACAGCAACGTGAGTTCACTATAATGCTCCTCAAACCACAGCAGCACGGTTCTGGTTCCGAGACACGGACGATTGCCCTGCTGAAAGATGACATCGCCGTCGGGGAAGGCATCAAGCACGAAGGGATACAAGTGGCGCGCAGCTGTCAGCGTGTCTTCAATTACTACCGCAAGTCCCATACGAGCGAAGGAGAATGTCTTCCATAGCACGACACTGATCCCACCAGCCTGCCGCGCTGCGCGTTTCGATCCGCCATTCACCTCGATGACGACGTTTGTGGGGACGATCATCGACCTACTGTAGAAAAAAATTTGATTCACCCAAAGAGCCGACACGTTTCCACTGATCGACGGGGTGGGGAGTGGTCGTACACCTTTGGTTTATCAGTGTACATATGCCATCTGTGACCCACAACAGAGCCGCATTCTTAGTTTGAAGCCCTGTGAAACTAGGGAACGGTGCTAGATTTTCCTCCTGCCTTGCTCAAAGCGCATTGCTCTCTGGCGACAGGGTGCCCTTGTCTGTTTTCGTGAGTTGACCACGCAGCGCTCTTGCTGCATGGAAGCTATGATATTAGATGCCTGCCTGGATTCAGAGCCTCTTACGTGGCGGTCAATATCAAAAGTGGAGTGCCCTGTTCCGGTGCTTCCCCCACGTTCCTTGTATAAGAATGTATTACGAGGGCACCACACTTCTCATATTCTATATATAACATGGAGACAAACGAGAATTGCCGCGTCTTACGTTAATTACACGCATGAAAGGATTGCAAATTTTTCATTCACAATGAATAAAAGCTTTAGCACTGCTATGTTCAAGTTTCATACGACAAAGGAACTATTACGAAAATGTCATCACCATCATCATCATCATTTAAGACTGATTATGCCTTTCAGCGTTCAGTCTGGAGCATAGCTCCTCTTATAAAATTCCTCCATGATCCCCTATTCAGTGCTAACATTGGTGCCTCTTCTGATGTTAAACCTATTACTTCAAAATCATTCCTAACTGAATCGAGGTACCTTGTCCTTGGTCTGCCCCCGACTCCTCCTACCCTCTACTGCTGAACCCATGAGCCTCTTGGGTAACCTTGCTTCTCCCATGCGTGTAACATGACGCTACCATCTAAGCCTGTTCGCCCTGACTGCTACATCTATAGAATTCATTCCCAGTTTTTCTTCGATTTCCTCATTGTGGACACCCTCCTGCCATTGTACCCATCTACTAGCACCTGCAATAATCCTAGCTACTTTCATATCCATAACCTCAACCTTGTCGATAAGGTAACCTGAATCCACCCAGCTTTCGCTCCCATACAACAAAGTTGGTCGAAAGATTGAACGGTGCGCAGATAACTTAGTCTTGGTACTGACTTCCTTCTTGCAGAAGAGAGTAGATCGTAGCTGAGGGCTCACTGCATTAGCTTTCCTACACCTCGCTTCCAGTTCTTTTACTATGTTGCCATCCTGTGAGAATATGCATCCTAAGTACTTGAAACCGTCCATCTGTTCTAACTTTGTTCCTCCTATTTGGCACTCAATCCGTTTATATTTCTTTCCCACTGACATTACTTTCGTTTTGGAGATGCTAATCTTCATACCATAGTCCTTACATTTCTGATCTAGCTCTGAAATATTACTTTGCAAACTTTCAATCGAATCTGCCATCACAACTAAGTCATCCGCATAAGCAAGACTGCTTATTTTTTGTTCACGTATCTTAATCTCACCCAGCCAGTCTATTGTTTTCAACATATGATCCATAAATAATATGAACAACAGTGGAGATAGGTTGCAGCCTTGTCTTACCCCTGAAACTACTCTGAACCATGAACTCAATTTAACGTCAACTCTAACTGCTGCCTGACTATCCATGTAAAGACCTTTATTGCTTGCAAAAGTTTGCCTCCTATTCCATAATCTCGTACAACAGACACTAACTTCCTCCTAGGAACCCAGTCGTATGCCTTTTCTAGATCTATAAAGCATAGATACAATTCCCTGTTCCACTCATAACACTTCTCCATTATTTGCCGTAAGCTAAAGATCTGGTCCTGACAACCTCTAAGAGGCCTAAACCCACACTGATTTTCATCCAATTGGTCCTCAACTAATACTCGCACTTTCCTTTCAACAATACCTGAGAAGATTTTACCCACAACGCTGATTGAAGAGATACCTCTGTAGTTGTTACAATCTTTTCTGTTTCCATGTTTAAAGATTTGTGTGATTACTGCTTTTGTCCAGTCTGATGGAACCTGTCCCGACTCCCAGGCCAGTTGAATTATCCTGTGTAGCCATTTAAGACCTGACATTCCACTGTATTTGATGAGTTCCGACTTAATTTCATCCACCCCAGCTGCTTTATTGCACTACAATCTATTGACCATTTTCTCAACATCCTCAAATGTGATCCTATTTCCATCATCATTCCTGTCCCATTCTACCTCGAAATCTGAAACATTACTGATCGTATTTTCACCTACATTCAGCAACTCATCAAAATATTCCCTCCATCTGCCCAAGGCATCCACAGGATTCACCAGCAGTTTTCCTGACCTGTCCAATATACTTGTCGTTTCCTTCTTACCTCCCTTTCGAAGACTGCTAATTACACTCCAGAATGGTTTTCCAGCAGCTTGACCCATAGTCTCCAACCTGTTTCCAAAGTCTTCCCAAGATTTCTTCATGGATGCTGCAATTATCTGTTTGGCTTTGTATCTTTCTTCAACATAACTTTCTCTGCTACCTGAGTTCTAGTATGTAGCCATTTTTGATACGCCTTCTTTTTCCTTTTACAAGCTGCCTTGACTGTGTCATTCCACCAAGCTGTTTGCTTCATCCTACTTTTACCCACTACTGTTCCAAGACATTCTTTAGCCACCTCTAGTACTGCATCCCTGTACCTTGTCCATTCCTTTTCCAATGACTGTAATTGACTACATTCAACTAACTGGTACCTTTCTGATATCGCTGTTATGTACTTGTGCCTGATTTCCTTTTCCTGAAGTTTCTCCACTCTTATTCTCCTACATATGGATCTGACCTCCAGCACTTTCGGCCTCACAGTACCAATTTCACTGCAGATTAAATAATGATCAGTGTCATCAAAGAATCCCCTGAATACACGTGTGTCCCTCACAGCCTTCCTGAATTCCTGATTTGTTATTATATAGTCAACGTCAGATCTGGTTCCCCTGCATTCCCAAGTATACCGATGAATGTTCTTATGTTTAAAAAAGGAGTTTGTGATTACTGTGCCCATACTGGCACAGAAATCCAAGAGTTGTTTCCCGTTCCCGTTGGTCTCCATATCCTCTCCAAACTTACCCATAACCTTTTCATACCCTTCTGTTCGATTTCCAATCCTGGCGTTAAAATCACCCATGAGCAGAACACTGCCCTTGTCCTTTACTCTAACAACTACATCACTGAGTGCCTCATAAAAACTATCTATCTTATCTTGATCTGTCTCTTCACAATGCGAATATACTGACACAATCCTAATTTTCTTGCTAGACACTGTCAAATCTATCCACATTAGTCGTTCGTTTACATACCTTATTGCAACTACGCTGGGTTCCATTTCTTTCCTGATGTAAAGCCCTACACCCCATTGTGCTATTCCTGCTTTTACTCCTGACAGGTATACCTTGTATTCGCCTACTTCCTCTCCTTTCTCACCCCTTACCCGAATGTCACTAACAGCTAAAACGTCCAGCCCCATCTTACTTGCAGCCTCTGCCAGCTCTACCTTCTTCCCAGAGTAGCCCCCATTGATATTAATAGCTCCCCATCTCATTACCATTTGTTTGCCAAGTCGTATCTTAGGAGTCCCTGGTTTGTCAGTTAGAGGTGGGACTCCGTCACCTCCAAAGGTCCGAGGTATTTTGCTCTGATTGTTGCCAGCATCACATTTAAATCTATGCAATAATTTTCACACAGTTTACTGGTTGATCGGGGAACCGCGAAATACATGAAGATGCCCCTACAATGGATCGTGACTGTTAAGATCACACAGAATAGGGATTTAGAATGAAATGTAACAACCAAAGTAATTATTAATAAGACGCATATATCATTTCACAACGCTTTTTCGAACTGTAGTGTTCCATAATTATTTTTTATTTTCTAGAAAAACTTATACCAAAGCCTTGAAACATTTTCCTCTTTATCACCTCACTTTTATAATGCCTGTGAAGTGAGTGGAGCGATTGTTGTTGAGAAATGGATGAACAATATAGCACAAGCTGTTTGCAATACTAAATAAATTCCTTGAAAGAATGTTTTAATATAACAGCTTTGTATATTGTCATCATTACAGACTAGCGTTGTTTACCTCAGGCAAATACAGGGATGGGTCTTACTATATGGCCACCGCCGACTACCTGTTTCGTCCGTATCAGACTGAATCTGTAAGTATGTAAATGCCTTCATAGATGAGTTACGTTTTTTTTTTTTTTTTTTTTTTTTAGTTCTGCAGTATAATACCTCGACACGTACAATATCGTTATAAAGTGATCCATGGATGTATAAACTACTGCTACTACTACCGCCGCCACCACCACCACTGCCTGACGGCTTACCTGTTACAAAAGTGAATGCTGCTACAGTTGTTACATTCATCCAGTCATCTCCTAAAACTGAACGTAAGTCGCCTAATAAATCGAAAGTTCTTCATCATGTTGCTGTTTGTAATTACTTATCATTTTATGCACAACTTTTGTACTTTCGTACTCGCAAATTTGGTTATAGCTATTTTCGTAGTAAAAAACGCCGGTCCTGGTAATAAATAAACGGCTTTTTGTTTGTCTGCGTTTCACTTATTTTATTTTAAAAGCACCGTCGGCGATGAACTTCGATTCTTTCTTCAGATCTCTACAACGATGTAACTCAATATACGGGGAGACTTCAAAAAAATAAGTCACTTATGCCACCCCACTCTAAGATCATTGCGCAGCCAAAGTAGTGCAGTATCTGACGAGAGTACTTATTCTGGGTGTTTTGTAGACATCGTTCCGCAGCGTAAGGATAACACGTGTGAGAGTCACATGACTCAGAAACTGGAAACGTACTCCAAAGATTAATCGTGCGGGGCAAGACGTCTAAAATGCACGCGGGTTCACCTCGAATTTCTGGTGGTATGTGGACTAAGAGAAGTGTCGCCCCCAGCTGCAGAAAAGGACCTTTCTGGCGCATGTAAGATCTGTTCCTCAGAAATCAGTTAAAATTGTACATAAAACAGCCTGCATACTTCTAGTGAAATCTTAAAACCGATTATAACATTTCGCCAATCTGAGCACCAAAATGTAGTGATTTCAAGATGAAAACGCACGGAAAAATTTACATTTATTTAAATACAAAAACAAAACAAAAAATCTGTGACGGTTTGACTGGGCACAGACGCACCTCGGTGATTGACCTTGTAGGGGGAGATTAACCATTTTACATTACCACACGACGGAATTGGCGTTGCGCACAAGCATGGGTGGCTGGATTGATGTTGCCACGACGTGTCGATCTTCCGCTGAATCTCTTACGGAGTTGCAAGGCCACTTGTTACCCTCCAGCAGCACAGCTTTGGAAGTGACAATGAGAGCAGCTTTAGCGCTTCCTGTGTGATCGCTCTGCAGGTTCAAAAAACTGGTTCAAATGGCTCTGGGCACTATGGGACTCAACTGCTGAGGTAATTAGTCCCCTAGAACTTAGAACTAGTTAAACCTAACTAACCTAAGGACATCACAAACATCCATGCCCGAGGCAGGATTCGAACCTGCGACCGTAGCGGTCTTGCGGTTCCAGACTGCAGCGCCTTTAACCGCACGGCCGCTCTGCAGGTAAAACGCAGTCCAGCGGCCGACGTGCCGCCATTGCCCACGAGGAGCGGCCGATAGCTGGCTGCCTGTGTGCTCACGGCGTCCATTGTCTGCATTAATTAGGCGGGAGATGCGGTAACGATGTCATATTTCGAAGCTGAGGTCAGATGAGTGAAATACAGTAAGATGCTAAAAAATTCAAACATCAGACAGCGAGAAAGACCATCCATCACGGAATGGAAAATGAGCATATACCAAAGACATCAGAAATCAAAATAAATGCAGGGCTCCGATTCAAAGCTTATAAACTTAGTATAAAATACGCTGAGATGACTCCAGAAGGTGAATTCACAATACTGTATGCGAAAAACGTGGAAATCACTTAGCCTGATGAAAGAGAATCTCCTGAAATAATCTCTCAGTAGTGTGGCTGATTTTACCTTAATCTCTTCTTCAGAGAGCTGAAGTTGTCGTGTTCTCGTCATTGATGGGCTAAGTTTTCAGTGTCATCCAATGAACGATCTGTACCGTGCAGCCTCCTCTACCAGTCACCGTACAGGGTGACAAACTTTTCGAACTAGCTTCGAAAAGCTCCTGAGTGGTTGCTAAATTGAAACACGGGAACCCTGGCGGTCTGGTTTTCTCTTTCGGTTCGTGCCTATGCAGTCAACTGAACATTGGAAAGACGATACGACAGTGTGTTTGAGGCGACTTTGGTGTCAGTAATGACGATACGAATGTAAGGCAACACAATACCGAGTCCCTGAGCGCCGAAAATCTCCGAAACAGTCGGGAATTGATCCTGGGCCACCTCCGACCCAGTCGGGAATCGACCCCGGGCCCCTTCTGCTAACGACGTGCCGCGCTGACCGCGCAGCTGCGGAGGCGGACACCTGGCGGTCGTTCAGACGCCCACTCCAATTACTGCAATCGCCACTGTTTCTCGATATTCCTGACTCGCTGAGAAGGATGCAGCCAGACGGCGAGCTCGCTTGTTCCTAATGGAACACCTGCTTTGAGCTCGGCGGCATCCCTCACGTGTCACACAGGATCCCTCTTTCAGGGCCAAGTACAACTCTTTAATTCAACCACATCTGTTCGTCTCACGTGATTTTTCGATAAAATATCGTGTTATCCAGGCACTCCTAAACTGGACCCTTTGTCCTCAGCTTCCGGCTGTGAAGTATTACAGACCACAATCTACTGCTGCGTGCAGTCATATCACGAAGCTATCTTCAACGCTATTTTGATGTTTCCTGCCACTGTTCGGACGCACTGTCTTCGACTGGATCGCTACACAACAGTAATGTGAAGAATACAGTGGGCTATACTAATGAGGCACACTGGTGGCTTTCGAACTACACCTGTTGACGGCTATTGGCAGCACTCGAAATTGCCCGTTGAACGTCGTGGAAAGTTACAGAGCAACGTCGATTTTTGGGGGCATCAGCATCATGACAGAGTACAAAAGGTTACAGAAGCTCGTGTACCTACCAAAAGACATCTAAGAGTCTAGAGGTTACACGAATGGCAGTATTATTGGGACAGTAGAAGCACTGCACTGTGGGCATACAGCACACTCCCAAACATTAGGAATAGATTCAACACTCGCGACATTGATCCTTCATGAAGTATGATGCATCTATTAAATGGTTATGACCCAGATTCCAGGTATATACATCGAGTAGTATGTAGTAACACATCAGTATGTGAATATGGAGAAGAAGGTTCCGCTATTCATGTTGTTTTCATTTGCCCTTTTTCCAGGTAGAGAATGAATATGGAGTGTTGCCTTATCATTTGCAAGCAATTGTAAAAAATCAAAAATTGTGGACTACATCTAATTTAATTGAAATTACATATCAAAAAAGCAACTTCTCAGCTTTCGGTCCTTAAGATTCGGAGGACACTCTGAGTGTCAAACTAAATTCATCGGATCCGAAGACTAAAGTACACTGAAGAGCCAAAGAAACTGGTACACTTGCCTAATATCGTGTAGGACCCTAGCGAGCAGGCACAACTGCCGAAGTATGACGTGCCATGGACTCGGCTAATGTCTGAAGTAGTGCTGGACTGTGCATAAATCCGTAAGAGCACGAAGGGGTGGAGATCTCTTCTGAGCAGCACGTTGCACGGCATCCCAGATATGCTGAAAAATGTTCATTTCGGGGAAGTCTGGTGGTCAGCGGAAGTGTTTAAACTCACAAGAGTGTTCCTGGAGCCACTCTGCAGTAGTTCTTCACTTGCGGGGTGTCTACGTCTACATCTACATACATACTCCGCAATCCACCATACGGTGCGTGGCGGAGGGTACCTCGTACCACAACTAGCATCTTCTCTCCCTGTTCCACTCCCAAACAGAACGAGCCCTAATCTCTCTTATCTTATCTTTGTGGTCTTTCCGCGAAATATAAGTTGGCGGCAGTAAAATTGTACTGCAGTCAGCCTCAAATGCTGGTTCTCTAAATTTCCTCAGTGGCGATTCACGAAAAGAACGCCTCCTTTCCTCTAGAGACTCCCACCCCAGTTCCTGAAGCATTTCCGTAACACTCGCGTGATGATCGAACCTACCAGTAACAAATCCAGCAGCCCTCCTCTGAATTCCTTCTATGTCCTCCCTCAATACGACCTGATACGGATCCCAAACGCCCGAGCAGTACTCAAGAATGGGTCATATTAGGGTTTTATAAGCGACCTCCTTTACAGATGATCCACATCTTCCCAAAATTCTACCAATGAACCGAAGACGACTATCCGCCTTCCCCACAACTGCCATTACATGCTTGTCCTACTTCATATCGTTCTGCAGTGTTACGCCCAAATATTTAATTGACGTGACTGTGTCAAGCGCTGCACTACTAATGGAGTATTCAAACAGTACGGGCTTCTTTTTCCTATTCATCTGCATTAATTTACATTTATCTATATTTAGAGTTAGCTGCCGTTCTTTACACCAATCACAAATCCTGTCCAAGTCATCTTGTATCCTCCTACAGTCACTCAACGACGACACCTTCCCATACACCACAGCATCATCAGCAAGCAGCCGCATATTGCTATCCACCCTATCCAAAAGATCATATATGTGGATAGAAAGCAACAGCGGACCTACCACACTTCCCTGGGGCACTCTAAATGATATCCTCACCTCCGATGAACACTCACCATCGAGAACAACGTACTGGGTTCTATTACTTAAGAAGTCTTCGAGCCACTCACATATTTGTGAACCAACCCCATATGCTCGTACCTTAGTTAGGAATCTGCAGTGGGGCACCGAGTGAAACGCTTTCCGGAAGTCAAGGAATTTGGCATCCGTCTGATACCCTTCATCCATGGTTCGCAAGATATCATGTGAAAAAAGGGTGAGTTGCGTGTCGCAGGAGCGATGCTTTCTAAAGCCCTGCTGATGCGTGGACATCAACTTCTCAAGGAAATTCATTACATTCGAACTGAGAATATGTTCGAGAATCCTGCAACAAACCGATGTAAAGGATATTGGTCTGTAATTTTGAGGATCCGTCCTTCTACCATTCTTATATACAGGCGTCACCTTCGATTTTTCCAGTCACTCGGGTCTTTACGTTGGGCAAGAGATTCGCGGTAAATACAAGCTAAGTAAGGAGCCAATGCAGTAGAGTACTCTCTGTAAAACTGAATTGGAATCCCATCAGGACCTGGCGATTTATTTATTTTCAACACATTCAGCTGCTTCACAACTCCCGGGGATGTCTATCACTATGTCCTCCATACGGGAATCTGTACGAGACTCAAACGGCGGTATGTTTGTACGATCCTCCTGCGTGAAAGATTTCTCAAATGCTAAATTTAAAATTTCAGCTTTCGTTTTGCTGTCATCCGTTGCCAGGCCAGACTGATCAGTGAGTGGCTGGATGGAAGCCTTCGACCCCCTTACCGATTTTACGTGAGACCAGAATTTCCTTGGGTTTTCAGCAAGATCTTTTGCTAAGGTGTGATGGTGGTAGTGGTTGTATGCTTCGCGCATCGCTCTTTTTACAGCAGCACGAATCTCTACTAACTTTTGCCTGTCCTCATTCTCCCGATCTTTCTTGTACCGCGAGTGCAACTGTCTTTGCTTCCTGAGCATTCTCCGAATTGCGCTGTTAAACCACGGAGGGTCTTCTCCGTCTGTAACCCACTTTTTCGGCACATACTTCTCTAATGCGTGATTTACAGTGTGTTTAAAATTTGCCCATAATTTTTCCACGTCCATCGTACTGTAAGTAAATGAAGTCGATTCATTTACTAAGTAGGAAGTGTCACATTGTCCTGCTGGAATTGCCCAACTCCGTCGGAAGACACATGGACATGAATGAATGTAGATGATCAGACAGGATCCTTACATACGTGTCACCTGCCAGAGTCGTGTCTAGATGTATCAGGGTTCTCATATCCCTCCAACTGCACACGCTCCACACCATTACAGAGCCTCCACCAGCTTGAACAGTCCCCTGCTGACATGCAGCGTCCACGGGTTCATGAACTTGTCTCCATGCCCGTACACGTCCATCCACTCGATACACTTTGAAACGAATGTCGTCCGATCAGGCAACATGTTTCCAGTCATCGGCAGTGCAATGACGGTGTTCACGGGCCCATGTGTGGAGTAAAACTTTGTGTCGTGCAGTCATCAATGTTACACGAGTGAGCAGCCATCTGCAGAAGGGTTGCACTTCTATCACGTTGAACGATTATCTTCAGTCGTCGTTGGTCCTGTTCTTGCAAGATAATTTTCCGGCCGTAGAGATGTCGGAGACTGATGTTTTACCGGATTCCTGATATTCACGGTACACCCGTGAAATGGTCGTACGGGAAAATCCCTCTTCAACGCTACCTCGGAGATGCCGTGTCGCATTGATCGTGCACCGACTATTACACCACGTTGAAATTAACTTAAATCTTGGTAACCTGCTATTGTAGCAGCAGTAACCGATTTAATAATTGCGCCTGACACTTGTTGTCTTCTATTGACGTTGCCGACCGCAGCGCCGTATTCTCCCTGTTTACATATCTCTGAATTTGAATACGGATGCCTATTCCCGTTTCTTTCGCCCTTTAGTGTAGAACTACAAGAAGTGTTAACTCCATACAAGAAAATAATGTTTACGATGAAAATTTAATGAAAAGAAGGTACAAAATGTAATGGTCACCCACTTGGACACGCAGAGATTCGCAGATTTCTGAAGCAGAATACTGTAGTAATAATAGGCATAGACGTAGATATAGCGGTACAGAAGCCGTCAAGTGCGTTCGTGTACAGAGAAAGATTATTCATCATGAAAACAGGAATGAAAACAAGAAAGTGAACTGAAAGAAAATTATACAAAATAGGGGTGTTTTAAGTGTAATTCTGTGAATAAGTTGTCTGTTTCCAGCGAGTAACGTGCTAGTTGTGAAGTGGGCCTTCATGTGTGATGTGCAGCAACCTTTTTAAATACAGGAAATAGCAGTTTTCCTGATACGAGTGGTCTCAGGTCCATATGACCTTGATAATCTGCAGTTTGAAACTTTATTTTGTTTCTGCATAAAATATTGTGAGATCACCGAAGTTGATCGAGCGTGGTCGGCACTTGGATGGGTGACCATCCAGGCCGCCATGCGCTGTTGTCATTTTTCGGGATGCACTCAGCCTCGTGATGCCAATTGAGGAGCTACTCGACCGAATAGTAGTGGCTTCGGTCAAGAATACCATCTTAAGACCGGGAGAGCGGTGTGCTGACCCCACGCCCCTCCAATCCGCATCCTCCGCCGAGGATGACACGACGATCGGATGGTCCCGGTAGGCCACTCGTGGCCTGAAGACGGAGTGCATAATATATTGACAATACTTCTTGTTAACATTATATGTGAAGTACGTCATTGTTTGTCAGAATGCTTATCGAATATGTTCGATTTGTGTTAGACTTTCCAGATAAAAGTTAAAAGAAATGTGCCAACGCTTTGAACTGAACTGAAATTTAGAATTTCCCGTATTCTTGACTATACTGTTCGCCTTGGAGCCGTCACAAACAAGACTACAACTTGTAGAAAATTATAGAACTATTCGTTACCCTGGTGTTCCTAAATTGAACAGTAAGAAGGCCATAATATAAAAAAAAACCTCTGCCAGGTCTTTCGACTAAATGCGCGCTCTGCGTATAGGTATCATCTCAATAATATTCATTCGCTGTGTCTCAGGATAATACCCTATTGTACTGAATTCGCTCTCGCCCACACACTGGCGGGACATGATAACCATCAGAGTCACTCGTTTATTACCCACTGCTGGATACAGTAGCGTCCAGGCTTCTTCATACATTATATTTTTCAGATTATGCTATCCTGGATTTTCCTGCTTGTTTCTTTACATCGCAATCACTTTTCATTAGGTAAATATCTGCGTCTTTTCTTGTGATGAGGAGCCCAACACATTAACTCCTAGTTCCATCTCCCGTCAATTCGACGGTTTATACACAGGGTGTTACAAAAAGGTACGGCCAAACTTTCAGGAAACATTCCTCACACACAAAGAAAGAAAATATGTTACGTGGACATGTGTCCGGAAACGCTTACTTTCCATGTTAGAGCTCATTTTATTACTTCTCTTCAAATCACATTAATCATGGAATGGAAACACACAGCAACAGAACGTACCAGCGTGACTTCAAACACTTTGTTATAGGAAATGTTCAAAATGTGCTCCGTTAGCGAGGATACATGCATCCACCCTCCGTCGCATGGAATCCCTGATGCGCTGATGCAGCCCTGGAGAATGGCGTATAGTATCACAGCCGTCCACAATACGAACACGAAGAGTCTCTACTTTTGGTGCCAGGGTTGCGTAGACAAGAGCTTTCAAATGCCCACATAAATGGAAGTCAAGAGGATTGAGGTCAGGAGAGCGTGGAGGCCATGGAATTGGTCCGCCTCTACCAATCCATCGGTCACCGAAACTGTTGTTGAGAAGCGTACGAATACTTCGACTGAAATGTGCAGGAGCTCCATCGTGCATGAACCACATGTTGTGTCGTACTTGTAAAAGCACATGTTCTAGCAGCACAGATAGAGTATCCCGTATGAAATCATGATAACGTGCTCCATTGAGCGTAGGTGGAAGAACAAACAAAAATGAGCTCTAACATGGAAATTAAGTGTTTCCGGACACATGTCCACATAACATATTTTCTTTCTTTGTGTGTGAGGAATGTTTCCTGAAAGTTTGGCCGTACCTTTTTGTAACACCCTATATATATATATATATATATATATATATGACTTATCCTTTCTACATCTACATACACACTATTCCTACCACTGTAAAGTGCATTAGAGAGTAATTAGCATTTTACTACATGGTAGTTTCCTCCCATTCCAATGCTGTACGGAAAGCGGGGAAAATAACTGCTTCGATGCCTCCGTGCGCACTGGCATTAGAATAATCGTGTCTTCGTGGGAGGGGGGTTAAGTATATTCATAGATTCGTAATATTCTTTGTTATACTGTAATCTTGCGACAACGCAGTGTATGATCGATGTACTTCAGAAATTTGAGCAGTTCTCCTGTTTCGTATTTGGATCGTATTTGCCTTGAAACATGTTAACTTGGACTTTTACGAAAACAATGAAATTCTCTTAAATTACTGTCAAACACTGTAAAAATATTCGTTATTAGCTTCATGTCATGTTAAGTTACTCAAGAAGCGTATCAGCCCTGTGACAATGAATCTTGTGAAAAACCGCGTAATTTTTCTGAAAAATTAGAGGTAATGTGCTGGCGCAGGCGGGCTGTAGCGAGCGCTTGCGGCCCCTCTCACGAGCGCCTCATATTCTCCTGACACCCGGCAGAGAACACCTGCCTCCACGCCACACCCATTCATCATCTTTTAAACCCAGCATGTTGCCTAGCGCGTCCCCAACAGCTGCTGATGTTCGCTTCACACCGACAAAACTCAAGCCACGGCGTCACTCTGGAGGTAAGCCGTCATCCAAACTTCAAACACTCTCTAGGATCCGTGACTCTTAGCCGATAGAAATGACGCTACATTCAGACGCTTATGTCCGCGCTATAAACTTCTACTTCTTGCACTGAATGTATTTCTGACCGACGTCCATTTTAAACTAGTCTTATCCAATAGACAAGAACATACAGTGTCAGAATAAGTATGATACAGGTATTAATTTAGAAAATTTGTAGCGGCTACAGCGCATGCTTCCCACAAAGAAAGAGATGTACTCAGAAGTGGAGAAGAAAACGAAATGAAACTTTACGGGTTGAGCCAGCCGTTGTGGCCGAGAGGTTCTAGGCGCTGCAGTTTGGAACCGCGAGACCGCTACGGTCGCAGGTTCGAATCCTGCCTCGGGCAAGGATGTGTGTGATGTCCTTAGGTTAGTTAGGTTTAAGTAGTTCTAAGTTCTAGAGGACTGATGACCTGAGATGTTAAGTAGCATAGCGCTCAGAGCCATTTGAACCATTTTTTTTTTTTTTACGGGTTGAGAGGTATGTGACGTTACTGCAGCGAATACAAAATAGAGTGAATTTCACAAAAGAAGGCAGTATGAAGGCCCTTATCAGTACGATTTTGAACGCCCCCCCCCTCCCCACCGACGCCGCTGGCATGGATGCACGCTCTCATTCGGTTGGAGAAGGATGTCATAAAGCCGTTGTATCCTCTCCTCAGGTAAGCTGGTTCGCAGCAGATGTAACGGCCCATTGATATTCTGGAGAAAGGCACTGAAATTCTGTTAACGTCCGAGCTGATCAAAAAAATGGTTCAAATGGCTCTGAGCACTATGGGACTCAACTGCTGAGGTCATTAGTCCCTTAGAACTTAGAACTAGTTAAACCTAACTAACCTAGGGACGTCACACACATCCATGCCCGAGGCAGGATTCGAACCTGCGACCGTAGCGGTCTCGCGGTTCCAGACTGCAGCGCCAGACCGAGCGAGGTGGCGCAGTGGTTAGCACACTGGACTCGCATTCGGGAGGACGACGGTTCAATCCCGTCTCCAACCATCCTGATTTAGGTTTTCCGTGATTTCCCTAAATCGTTTCAGGCAAATGCCGGGATGGTTCCTTTGAAAGGGCACGGCCGATTTCCTTCCCAATCCTTCCCTAACCCGAGCTTGGGCTCCGTCTCTAATGACCTCGTTGTCGACGGGACGTTAAACACTAACCACCTACCTACCACTGCAGCGCCAGAACCGCGCGGCCAATTCGGCCGGCCCGAGCTGATCGCCCACATGTTCCATCGGGGGCATATATGGGGAAATTGCTCGCCACTTAGAATACTTCGATATCACGCCGGCCCTTCATACATGCACATACTGTGTGAATGAGTATTGTCCTGCTGAAAAATCGCACCACGATACTGTCGCTTTGGAGGTAACGCATGAGGATGCAGGATGACTGTGATGTGCCGTTGTTCCGTGAGCCATGGCTCCTCCACCATGACGCCATCAGTAACACCGCCGTGCTTCTCCAAAACGTAGGAAGAATGTCGTCCTTCCCCAGCTCGCTTCTATATTTGCCAATGCTGGTCATCCGGAGTAGAGAAATACAGCTATTCATCGCTGAACTCTATTCGGTACCATTCTTCAGCAGTCCATGCTTCCCGGTCAGAGCACCACTCCAAACAAAGCCGTTGGTTTCGAGGTGTTCATGGCAGTTTACGCACGGAACTGAAATGCTGTGGTCCAGCTAGTGCCAGTCTCCGACCAGTGACGCCGAATGACACAGATCACTGCACGACTTGGGGCACAATGCGGCGATCCTTCCCTGTGGTCGTCAGGCGTGATCGACTGGAGCCTTGACAACGAGTGTGCCTGCCCCGTGCACTCCACTAT